>NW_017537589.1:409247-496462 GCF_001853355.1 Bactrocera latifrons
GGTGACTAGATCACCTTTGGGGGTTCTACAAGAGAAAAATAACCAAATTGCGTGTTCCGCGGATCAAATGATGTCACACTTATACACCTCCTCGATACCGTCCCGGCACTTCAACGAATCAGAGCTAATGTTTTTTCTAACAAAAAACCTTCTTTATATCTAGAACGGACTGATGACAGTAACATAGAAATCATAGCTAAAYATATTTCGCTTTGCAAATTAAATATTTAGTTTAGTTACATACATGCACCCATTTACTTTTGCTTTGAGTTTTATCTTTATTATTGTATCTAAATTTACGTTATATAAATCGATCTCAAATGTGAATATAATAGACTAAGACTAAGACTAAGTAAGTGGAGCGATTATTTATAATTATTTCTCTTTTAAATAAAGATTTAAAAATAAATTAAAAATGCACTATATATTCTATATATTCCAAACCTTTTTCTCCGTCTCGAAACAATCGGATTATTTTTGTCTGGCATAACCTTCAAGACCTACTTCTATTCGGTTTTTATCGCCTCAATTGTGCCAAACCGATATTCACGCTTTGACTTTGTTTGAGTTTGCTGTTTAGCCAGAAAGAAGACTCTATTTGACTTTTGTCAGGTAAAATCGGTGGTTACGGAACAACGAGTCAAGTTTTTAGCAAAATTAGCGATGAAGCAATGATAGTACGACATGGCATATTATCGTGATGAAAGAACCAAGAGTTCTTCGCCCATAATTCCGCCGTAATAACATTCTTTCTTGATAGTTTGGCCCGCCGGGAGGAATTCATAGCAGACCTCACCTCGGTGCTCTTATCTTACTATACTTTTTGATCAACTACTGACCGATCATACTTCAAATTTAATAGGCTTACAAGGCAGTGAGGCGCTTCCTCCATTGTAAATATAACACATTTCATCAAAAAATGCAGCATATTTTTTGTTGTAAACTTTCAATTAAAAAATTTGGTAGGCATTCCTTGTTTTTTACACGTTTATGCGAAATTGAAATTGGTGTTTAAATTCGATTTGGCCAAAATAACAGATAATATCAAAGCAATTTGAATTGCAAATGTAAAAAATTTAATTCGAAGCGTTTGAAAAAATCGCTAAATTTTTTAGTGTAACATACACTCACACATGTGTATTCGTAAGAGTATGTGATTGTGCGCACATACAAAGGCAATCGTATTTAATTGCAAACATATCTGAGGTCAAAGTTAAATCAACACCAAAAGAGATCAGCAAACCGAACCGGAGCGTAATCAATCAAACAAAAAGCAAAAATTCAGCGAAAAAATTTAACGGGAAAAACGGCAATAGACCGCTACAGTAGCGTTAAAATATTTTCAAATTAAATGAAAACAACAATACCAACACAGGCGGTGTTGTAAAGTATAAAAAATATGCTTTTAGTTGGTTGATTGGCTCGGTCGCTCGACTGGTTGGCTGGTTGGTCGGCCAAAATTAAAGGCTTGTTGTATGCCACATTTGAGTGCAGCACATTTGTAGGTACATGTGTTTTTAATATTGATTGAATTGCATTTTTTAAATGGCATTTGCTCTGTGCTTTGATTTTGATTGAACGCTTGTGAGCGGCAGCGACAGCAACAACAGTAACACAGGCACAACAATCACACAGTAACACTGCATGTGCAAAGCCACAAAAGCCGCCCAGCCAATTTTATATGCCAGTGATTTTTTTCACCACTTTTTTTCCACGCATTGCAACGCTGTTTTTTCAATGTTGCCAGATTAGCTGGCTAAAAACTTTTGCAAGTGAAGAAAGCAAAAAATGCAATGGATAAAGAAGTTGCTACAAAAGGATGAAGAAAAATGGTGCCAATTTTGTTAGCAGCTCTCAATGCTCCAACGCACAGCAGACATAATGCAAACAAAAAAAAAAAATAAAAATAAAAATAAAAATAAAAATACAACCCAAAAAAGCGCCTAATAAAAGGCGACTACCACTTTCTTTATCTCCTCTGCATATCGCTTACTTGCCTTAGCTCGCATCTGCCGTCTTCGCCACTCCGCATGCAGACACTGTGATAAAGCCAATTTTCTCGCCAATCCTACTATCCATTCGCATCGATTTAAGACGTTCAATGATGCTGAAGAATTCACACGAATCGCTCGATAGCCTCTGCTTGCTCTACTGCCGGCCGTTATCCTTTGGTAAGCTGCTGTTGTTGCTGCAGCCGGCCAGTTGATAGCGAAATGTCGGTTTTTGTCTACGTGCTTTTTATGCTTCTTCTTCTTTATCACCATCATACCTCCAAAGACATTTATTCACACTTTTTTCGTCGTTCTCGTCGTTTCTACTCTTTTGCGAAGTTTGTAAGTCGTTTCTCCCGACACAATGGCCGCAAATAACAAAAACAAATTAATACAAATAGTCTCACACTAACAACAATTGGTCAGTTATACTGCTGCTTAAATGTTTACGATTTCCCATTATAAATCTAGCATTTTTTGCAATTTGTTTGCAATTTTTTCTAAAACTTTTATTGCCGCAATCAGCACCTTACGCCAATGGGCTGTGTGTACTAAGCTACTGGACACTAGAAAATATTCTGCTGCCCGCCTTGCCAACCATTCTCCTTTTTCTTTCAAATTTTGCACCTTATAGGACACTTCTTTGGAAATCATAAATTATTTGTCTGAAATTTTTGCACTGCAAACTTCGAATTTCGCTTGTTTACTGTTAACACTTTGGTCGCTTTTACAACTTTTAATAGAATTCTTATTGTTATTATTATTACTTCAAAACTTCATTGTTGCCAGCATGTTTTCCTGCAGTTAATCAGAAAATATATGTTTAAATCTTAAATAAATTCAATTTATGTTCTCCAATTATACACTTATATCTTTGTCAACATGGCATATTATTAAAAACTTTTTATAGCTAAAGTTTACCAATTTTTCTGAATTGCAGATACGTGGCGTATGAGTAATCCACTTGAGTGTCCATTTTTTTAATATGAAAATTCTTAGCAATGTATGACGAACAGTTTAAAATCATTCTCTTTCGAAAAAAATTTTAATTATTCATTATAATGTTTCCCATCTGCAGAACTTACGCCTTTTTGAAAGCCTTTAAGGGGTTATATACAGTTAAAAGGCGATTTTTCCATAATGTTTTTTGAGAAAACTTTTAAATTTATTTATCCAAAAACTTGTACACATATTATGGTATCTTTTAACTATATTTTAAGACTTTCCTTATTTATTTGGAAAGGAACTACAGCTGATCTCCCTCAAAAACGACGTTTTGCTGTGATCTCTACATCTCTGAACTGGAACCTCTGGAATTAAAAAGCAAAACAGATTTCGTTATAGTAATGTGAAATCTAATAGTTAATCGAAGAAATGAACAAAATAACGTTTTTTGGCAAAATGGCGGCTTCTAAAAAAAACGATTTTTGACCAAAAATTTCAGCCTTAAATTATATTTAAAAATATATTTAAGAAGCTCATATTAAGACTTGAGACCCACTTTGAAAACACCATTTTGAGAAAAACGCGTGTAAAGTTTGCCTTGTACTTCCAACTTCCGTTTTCAAATTTGCGTGTAACTTCGAAAATATTCACCGGAACGATATTAAATTTTATGTGTATATTTTTAAATATATGTACATTAAGAAAAAAAAAATTTTTTTTTGAAAATTTTAACTGTATATAATCCCTTTACATCTATATACATATGTATATAAAATAAAGTTTTGTTAGTTACACTATTTATAACTCAAGAACGACTGAACCGATTGAAAATTGGTGGGTAGGTAACTTAGAACCAGGGTAATGACGTAGGATACTTTTTATAACTACAAAAATTATATTTTAAATCATAAGCATTTGTACAATATTCATGTAAGAATCATTTGAAAATTTTAGTCATTCAAAAATGAAGCGAAATAAGTAAAAATTTGGATATGTATAGATAATATTTATAATATGAGTTATACTGATTTTTCACCTGAACCAGACATTTTTTTAGCTACGCTTGAGAACCGTCTCATAATATGCAGTCTACTAGGCATACTATCAACAGTATTTTCCTCCCAAAAACCAATGCTTTATTAACGCAAAAAATGCGTTTTTTTTTTAACTAACACAAGTTGGTTCACTAAAAATGCTATACCTCCTTAATAGTCATAATCTGAAAAATATGTATCATATAAATGGTGGACGGGTTCTCTGTTATGCATATATAATGCCTTTTTACAGGTTTCATTTCAAACTTTGAAGAAAATAATTTATTTTGTGTTTACAGTTGTCATTAGTTATTAAATACATTCATTTAAAGATACTAAAATTATTCATTAATATTTCAAATATTTTTTTTTAAGTTACACCCTTTGATTTTTTTTCTCTTTGGTTTGTGTATATTTCTCCATGGCTTTCCACATTTTCGATTGGTTGAAAAATGGAGTTTTGGTAGAAAAAAAAAGCAATAGAATCTTGAGTAATAATATACACTTTTTTATTTTTGTTAAATTTATGTTTGGTTTAACAATCGTGGGGCACTAATCTCATTGTTTTCGGTTGTTTAATAATTTTGACTTACTGAGATCTTTGTGGTTCTTATTTTTAAATCATTGCTAATTTATTGTATTTTTGGTTAACATTACTTATGAGTCAGAGTCTATTGATTAATAAAGGGTTATTAAGTTTTATATCGTTCTTAATTTTGTGATGTTTTCGAGGCAAAAATTAAAGAGGAAATATTTGTAGGTCCTCAAATACGGCAACTGATAAGGTACAAGAGCTTTAAAGAAAAACGGAATGATCATGAATAACTTACGTTTAAATACTTTGTGAAATTTAATAGGAAATCATAAATCGAAAAATTACAAACACTTAATAAATGAATTTATAATGTCAGATAAAGCTGTGGGGTTTTGACAAAATTTTTCTGATAAAGAGCTTCCGCGTAGATTTCATCAAATTCCGGTGAAAAATATCGATTGGCATGGTAATCGCATTTCCGATGATGCCCGGCATTGTTATGGTGGTAAATTTTTTGGCATGCAATTGGGTTTCCTGAACCACACGACTATTTGACTAACCCCAATAATGACAAATCAATTTGTCGACGAAGCCAGAAATGTGCCTCATTTATCTTCTCACATGAGATGATTTCTCGATGAAAATACAAAATACTATGCATTAGCCACCGGAGAACGTGAATTTGCGTAATTATATTAGACAATTCCCAAGCGTTGTATCATACTGAAACGTGTCGTAATGAAATGGCAAACTGAACCCACTAACAAAATTTGACACAATTCTTAAATAAATATGACCGTCATGTGCTGGTAAAATCTTATCACCCCTATTGATAGCCCCTTATCACCCCTTTATTATAGATAATTTTAAATTGAGAGAGAAATTAACATTTTTCAGTCAATTAACTAAAAGAGAAGTTTGTTAGATAAAATGTAATATTGTAATTAAAAGTATTTAATATATGTACATTTGTTTGACTCTTCTGTAAAACTTGACCCTTCTTGTTTATTGGCGTAGACGCCGCTTACCGCKCCAGTCGTTCTTCCTCTTCGCTGTTTGGTGCCGATTGCAGATTCCATGTGTAGCCTGAGGTTCTTCTCCACCTGTTTTCCACGGAGTGGAGGTCTTCCTTTTCCTCTGCGGTGGGTGGCCCCGGCGGATGCAGCGTATGATACTTTCAAAGCTGGAGTGTTTTAATCTATTCGGATGGGAAAACCCACACAGACACAGATTTCTATAAAATCTCGACAAAGTCTTACTTCCTTTGAGGAGAAGGTTATGGACATAATAAAACGACGGTAAATAGCGTCGGATTATGTGTAAATAATGGACAGAAATTGATGTATTATAATGTTGATGCCTTTTTGGGTCCTGTACAATAACACATCACTAGAAAATGAATCCTTTAACGAAAATAGTCGGAAGCGTTGGGTGTGCTCAATGCACAAAAGTCTGGAAATATATTGAAGTTACAAAGTAAGCGCTATTTTAATTTATTTTTCCTAAGGCAAGATAGTGGTGCATCGTTTAGAACACTTTTGTAAAACAAAGACATTAATGTTCAAGTTGTTTATTTTAGTAATAACTGAGAAGGAATTTATCAATGCTGATCAAACGAAATCGATCCCTACAAAATAATTTTGGGCTTATAAGTGGTTATAGTAGATTACAATGTTATAATTCGGTACTTACGTTTGGTTTTCAGATACATAGAATAATATACCGCGCAAAGATCGACTGTTGTTTCTGTATTTCGGAAAAGAAAATATGAAACCGCTATAAATAAGATTGAGATATAATTTTTACACATATTATTTAAAATAGCTCTCGGCACGGATATTTTCGATATTAATTTAAATGCATTCGAAGTTTTAGATTGGCAGCGAAGCCCTTGAAAACAAAACTAAAGGGCTGCAAAGTTAATGAGAATCTCAAAGAAAATTTCGTTTTTGATTTTTTCATGGCAAAACGGAAATTTTAATATGAATAAGTGGAGCCCGGGATCGCTTTTAAAAAAGTCTATATTTATTTATGATGTTGACTTTCTGTTTCCTTTTTCCAAATTCAAACAAAAAAATAACACCAAAGTTTTCTTGAAAGCTCTATCAAACTTACAACAAGTTGAGTTCATAATAGCTCGAGTATTATGAAGTAAATTGCACTTTGGCTAATTACAAATACTATAAAAAAGTTTCAACGTTCTTAGACATATAAACACACATACATTGAATTCCTTATTCCACCACATTCGTTGCTCGCAGAGTTTGAAAAACAAAGATTACACAAAAAATTAAACCAATGAGTTGTAATTAACTTTTATCCAAAAAAAATCTTGCCGCAGCACTTAACAAGCAAAACCAAAAACACCAACAATAACAACAAATAAACGGTGTGGTGTAAGATAACTCGCTGAAATGTTGCAAGAAGAAGTTCAAAGCAGCAGCTGTAAGTGAGCTGACTTCAGCAACAACACCACAAAGGCAACAACCACGACATTGCAAGCAACGGATGTGGAAACGGAAACAAGAACAAGTGCACAAGAATCAACTTGAACGACTCCAAAGAAGTTGCAAGTGCGAATTAAAGCAAGCAAAGAAAAAAATAAAAAAAAATGGTTGGAGTATATTTTTATTAAGTTAAGCAGCTCAAAGGAATGGAAACTTGGTGTAGAAGGGATGCGCTAATTTATTAGGGTGGCACGCAAAAAGCACGCCGCAAAAAGCGATAAAGACCCAGCTGAAGAGTTGGTGAGGTGGTGAATGGTTAAGGAAAAGGCTGACGGGGGTTGACTATAGTACATGAAGTAAGTTGCTTAAGAATAACAGAGACAGTGCGTGGTCGTCTAAAAAAGGAGTTGCTTTTACTGCTGACCATTTGCGTAAATAAATACAAAAACAATTTGCCTCGCTTCTTTCCTCTTTCGCAATAGCTCTCAGTTCAATTTGGCCTTTTACTTTTGTTTGCTACTGCGGTCCACACACACTTCTTCCTACTTACGTGCCTTTCCAGGCAATGACAGACTGTCGCTTCCACACCCTGCTTGGCCACAATCCCAAATCATGTTTGCTTTATTTATAAACATTTCCGGTTTCCTGCTCTTGTTGTTTTGTTTTTCCAGCGATCTTTTTTGTTGGCTTGTTTTTGTTTTCCTTTTTGTTGTAACCATTACTGGTTACTGTAGCCTTAAATACAACCATTTTGTTTTGTTGTCTTCGTTGTCTGCACCGTTATCTGCTGTCTGCCGGTCGTGTGTCCGTCTGCTAGCCAGTTCGGCTCACAGATTGTATTGGAGCTCGTTGTGTGTCCGATTTAATTGAAATCAATTAACAGTAATGAGGTGGCATTAAGGACAGATTATTTGGCGGTGATGGCTGTGGTGTTGGTCTTCTTGTTTGTAGTGTTGTTGCCTCTGAGTGGGTTTGCGGATGCGTAATGCGTTGTTTATGCTCTTTTATTGATGCATCTCCACTTGTACTTAATTGTGTATGGAATGTTAAGCGTTGTGCGCGATTGAGAAGCCATTTGTGAAGCTGTTAAGCGTATTCTTAGCTTTGATGTGATTTAACTGAATGAGTGGGATTGAGTGGCGTATTTCGTAAATAAATGATTTGATGGTGAATTAAATGAAAACCGCTTCACCGCATAAATAAATATAATGTGGGTGATTTAAAATTGTAAATAAAATGTTTTAAATATAAGATAAGTTGTTAATTCGGCTATAACAGCGTAAGCTATGTCTACGCCAATAAGGGAGAAGAAGTAAAAATATAACAGTAAAAATGCATAAAAAGTTAATTTGAACAAAGTGCACTTATGTTTATAGCAAAGTAATCTCTTCTTCACTTGTTCTGTTCCACGGAGAGTTGAACTTCCTTTACGCCTTTAAGCTAGAGTGTAAAAAAAAGACATCATCAGCGAACACGCTAGATCTTTATACACTGAAGTACATCGATTTCGTCATAAATTTCCAAATACACAATATTTAAGAATACACAGTAAATTTTTTAAAGGAAAAATTAAAAAATTTTCAAATAACACGTGATCTCTGGCGGTGCTAAAAAGTCCGATTTTTTCCGTTGATGAAACCTCAAAATATAGCACGTCAATTAAAAAGTGCGCGCTACAAGAATAAATCGGTACGGTTTTAATTCGCCCTGGCCTTTAAAAGGTGAGTGTATAAATTTAATAACTTAATAATCATCAGTTTGTGAATTATATCATTTTGAGTGAAGCAATTTTTCTTGTTGTGAAGAGTTTCCGGACACTGTCCTAGGAAAATCAATTACCAAGGATTGGTATGCTAGTTTTAGACGTGGTGAGACGAGCACCAAAAGACTGTGAACGCAATGGACGTCCAAAGGAGGTTGCAATCTGAAGGCACTTTTTCACCTAGACAATTTACCGTGTCACAAGTCGGTGAAAATGATGGCAAAAATCTACGAATTGGGCTTATAATTACTCCCGCATCTCCAGATCTGACCCCCGTGACAATTTTTTGATTTCGAATTTCAAAAGAATGCTCTAGTGAAGAGTTTGTCGTCGAAACCGGCAAAGGACAAATCGTACTTACAAAATAATATCGAAAAGTCAGTAAGTCTCTAGGATTAGTTTATCACCCTTAAAGCGAACTACAGGTATGTACAATAAGGAAAAGTATTTTAACAAAAAATGTGTTCTACTATGGTAGGTCGGGGACTTTTCCATCGATTGTTCTACAATGACTTTTATTCGTTTTTGGCCAACTAAAATTCGAGTTAGGCCTGAAAAATTGCCTATTAATTTTGCTTTATTAATGAAAGTGCATGTATGAATTTCGCTATGAAAATAAGTATTTATGTAGAAAAATAAATGGGTTTCTTTTATTTTTGTGGTTGAGTCTCTTTTAATTTCTTTCCAAGCAACGAGACTTGATGAAACGGCCTTTGGCGAGTCTGATGCTTTATTGAACTTGGTGAAGCCTTCCACTTTTACACATTCTAAAAAAAAAGTTGAGACCGTATGCAGTTATAAATTTGAAGCTATGTCCTTCAATGATAAAAGCACAAAAAACTGACTAAATAGCAACGCATTAAAGTGCTTAAATTGCTTCACACCCAAGTAATTATATTCCAGTAACAATTCGACTGCTTCAATTTTATGGAGTGATTTTTCGATTCCTTTGTGACCTAACAGGTCTTGTATTATAGGCATCTGCAATGAAAAAAAAAATTATTTTCGAATTAAAATATGTAGTGTAGTATTTTTAAATCAACTCACATATTTTTTCTTGTTGCTTTTCAATTCTGCGTTATGGTCTTTCAAGGCTTAGTCAGTTTTCAATGGAAATTTATTGGCAATTTTACGCTTGGAGCTCATTGCATTTATGAGGGCATTATTTGTTGACTGCGCAGTGGTTAGTTTTTGCAACAGCTCATTTGTGGGGTCAACTTGTTAGTCGAAGTAGAATAGAGTTTTTTTCGAAGCAGTCTTCAAATAAAGGTCTGCGGTGAACCATTATGCCGCTATAGAACTGTTTCATCTATATTAATCATCATTGTTCCTTCTCGGATATCTATTCAGTAGAGTCACGGTTACTACTTAAATTATACGATTGTCTAATTTTATTTGCATACAGAAACCAGTTAAAGAAGAAACAACTGATATTTCTAGGGTTTTCTTTGAATACCATATATTAAAGAAGTCAATAGAAAAATCTCATGAATCAAATTTGGTTATGTTTGATTATCAGTGACTGATTTTTGGAAATATCGTTCTACTAAAATTGAGTATTGATATTTCCTAGTATTTCTAAAGTTTTGCTGAAACGATTCCGGTGATTTTGAGAGATTTCATATACTTACTTATACACCTGGCCTCGTTTTCCAAGATTAAGAAAGTAGCATGTTCTTAACTTTCGTGAATCAATGTATTGCTTTCATGAGTTGGCTACCACATTTTTGGAACTTATTAGTCATTTACCAAAACTCACCTTCTCAGAATATTTTCTTTCTATTAGTTCCCAAGGCTGGCCTAGGCTAGGTTCAATGCCTGGTTGTGATAGGGATCACACATGGACTACTACATGCAGTCATTTGGGGAATCAGAGAAAAAATTCTTATAGCGAAGTGGAATGTCTGGAAAATGTGAGTTTTAAGCTCGTAGGAACTTCGTTAATATTGGAAAGTTGGGACATTCAAGAAGGAAGTGTTACGTTGCTTCAACCGCGTATTCTTCCAAACAGCTTCTTTAATTGGCATTCGGTACAATTTTTCACCTTATTGAGGACAAAAAGCTCTCTAGACCTCTTATGATCCATTTTGGTTTGAAAGGTAATTTTAACTTAATACTATCCAAGTTACAGTGAAGTTCAGCTGTCTATTAGCGAAAGGCACGATGAGAGTGGAGCTCAGACACATACCGGACGAAGAGCTCTCTATACCTCCTGCGATCCATTTTGGTAATTTAATAAAGTGCTAGCCAAGCTCCTGTGCAGTCAAGCTATCTTAGGAGTCAGGAAGCCTGAAACTAATGATGATGGTTAGTTTCTGTAAGTAGACTTCAGTACCAACCTTCCACCCAAGCTTAAGAATAAAATAAAATGGGCTTGTGCTCAATAAACTTGACAAATACATATATTCGACTCCCATAGATAATGCTTTTGTTGATTGCTTTCCATGTAACCTTTTGCCTTGCCTTCATTTCTGCATTTTCGGTACCAAAACAAAAAGGAATAAAATACGGATAATAATAATTATTATTACACATAAGTAATAACATATTTTCGACTTAGGCCACTGTACAAATGTGTGCTTTCGCACGACTTTCATATGAATATTTAATAGTTTTAGTATTATTAACCAGGTGAGTGAATTGGGCAACTGACTGCAATGAAACAGAACACCTGAATAACTCTACATATATATGTATATGGGCTTATGAATGCCGCTACGGTGGTACCTATGCCACATATATGTATATACATATAAACATATTTCCACCTTCTTGTCCGTGCACATAATTACACACATAGAGGTCGGTGTATAATATGCATACAAAGTGTACAATAATTTTGGTCATAGAATTGTTTGTTAAAGAGGCTTAAGTTAAATGGGAAAACTTCCGATTCAATGAACCGCAAATTGCATGCGAAATCGAAATCGAAACCGAACGTTTGCCATGGCCAGTGCCGCTGGAGTGAAACAAGCTCCAGCTCCAACTCCAATCAGGAGTTGCAATACACAGCTGCAGCAACAACGGTAAAACATATTGTAACCGGGTAGTAACGTCTGTCATTTGTATTTGTTTGTTGTCGCAAAATAACCGAAAACCGTCGAGGACAGGCATTAACAAACCGCAAACCAATGCAAACACACGCGCACACACACACCCACACGCAAGCTGACTTGGATAAAGACGAAAACACGACTAGTTGTCCGCAATAAATAGCAACTTTGGTCAGAGACACAATGACAGCAATAACAACTAAAGTTATTATAGCCAGCTGGCACTGCCAGAGAAGCTAAATGAAAGCGTTGAAGCAATAGTGACTTCAGTGCGCCAATATGCTGTGCTGACTTGAGAGACGGGGCCTGGTTGTGAAACTTGTTATGACTGGGTTGTTTGAAGACTAGATTCGTTTGAAATTCAAATACGTCATTCTAACCCTTTCAAGCTGAAAGTTAAACGTGCTTTCTGAATCAGAACTCACATACTGGGCCATCGAACTCGAATATTGAAAAGCCAATTAAACTAAGTTACCGTCCTCAAAACGTTAGATACTTTTTTTCTGGGTCACTCTTTGACGATTAGATTGATAATCGGTGCCAAAATAGAACAACTCGGTCATAAAAGTAAAGTAAATTGAGTAAAGTCGAGTAAACCCTGAATTTTTAATTAGTTTTTCAACAGATTTTCATTTTTTCTGATGAGTCGTTCGCACAATAGTCATAACCGTAATGGACTGGGATCAAGGGACCTAAAAATATCGATATAAAAAATACTCAAAAATGGTATGTGGTTATTTCCTTGGAATTTACGATGGTTAGTTTTTATGATGAGGTCTCAAGAGATCTTATGTTATGAAGCCAAAAAATATATTTGTGTTAGTGATAGCTTAGAATGAGGGTCTGTTGTGATAACTAAAGCTTTTTTTTTATAAAACATCATAAGATACTTACCAATCGACAAAGCGCTTTGAGCCTATCACAAATTTGTTGAGGCAGCTAATGTCGGTTTCGACTCCTGGTTTGTCGAAAGTAAGACTGCCGAGATGTTTCAACCTCAGGCTTGAAAATGGTAGATAATGGTAGAGAAATTGCCTGGATTTTTCCACTTCACCCTCTTCCCTAGGTCTTGGGCAATTTGAGTCCGCCAAGATTTTTAGCCTTGCCGCATCAATTCCCATTTCCACAATGTTCAGTAAGAACCCCTACGATTGCGAAAAGATGAACTTTGCTAAGAGTAAGTTCTCTAAGCCAAAAGGATCATGCAGGAGCAGGTCGTCGAACAGCATCTACTAAGTGAACGCGACGTTTATCGAGCACAGCGCTAATATTGTATCGCTGAATATTCAGCTTCCTCCACTTCGTAGCGGAACGTCTACAGTCACTTTTGCCTGAAAAACACTACAGTGTATCGGTAGTCTAAAGCTATTGATGGAGATTTACATATAGAAAACTCCTTCTTTGGTATGTGAGCAGATAATGGTATTGAGGGCTATTTTTCATGTAGTCACGCAGTGCACCGGAAATATCGAAAGCATCTCCTCTTTAAACACGTTCAACCTTCTTAGCAAGAGTGACCTTTTCGTGTGCCCTCCACCAGAAGTATACATCATAGATGATTATTGTGTTGAATATGATTGTGTAGAGTATCCATCCCTAGCCTATAGCTCCTCCACAGCAATATAAGGTAATGGAAAATAATTGTTGGTCCCAATGAAGCGCAATAAAATTATTAATTAATAATACTAATTAACATGTAGTCCATTTTGCAGTAGTTAGTCATTCTATTCACTTGTAACTACTTTTAGAATCAGAACCAATGCTTGAACCAACTGCTGCGTGATTTCCCAGCAACCGAAGTCGCACTTATGCTACCAACCTCTGAATTATTCACACATGTTTATTTATGAATATGTTCCTAATTCTTACTGTTGTTGTTGCAAACATGTTGTATGTGCACATTTATTCAGTTATTTATTACTCTATTTACTTATTTAAACTTAATCAAATTTCATAGCAAATACGCAAGTATTTCCCTTATCCCTTTTCCCATTTCGCTTTACTAGTTTAACATGTGTGAGAAATTCAATTTCCTTTGACACTCTTCCACTTGCAACAAATACATGTGGCTTGGTGTTTTTGTGGGGCATTACTCTGTTGAAAAATTCCATAAAACATACTTTTACTTCTCACATTTAAGTGTAAAAAAGACACACACAAAATAAGTAGCAAGTATAAATAGCTGTAAATGCACTCGTAAATATGACGACAAAACAATATTACCGCTTATATCCGGCTTATGTGTCATGCGAAGCAGTTATGCATTCACTGTACCCCTTTGGTGCTGGTCCTTGCAAGTTTCTGCTGGCATAGACGATATGAAGTATAGAAGTGGTGCTTATGGTTTGCCAGTGATGATGGCTTTAACAAAAATTGGTTAATGTGTTGTGCTTATGATGGCTTTATATCATACTATATGCTGGAGAGACCCCTATTGCCACAAGAAATTTTATACTGAATATTATTTTACAGTAACAATTCTAAACTGTTCTACTAGTTCACTGATCGCTTTACTGATCATTATGAATTTTAATTAAGAATTTTGTATTTTGTATTTTGCTTGAAAATCCAAACGATAATTATTGCTTTCCTATTTTTATTTTCGTCAGAAGTTAGATCTTTATATGTCAATTAGTTTGTTTGGCTGCTTGTTTACGATAAGAAACACTATTTTTGCCTTGGGAAATAATTGAATAATAATGGAATCACCTCTGCGGAATCGTTAAAAGTGTTGCAAAAGTGTTTTGGGTAGGCTACATTATCACGAGCGGGTTTATTTGAGCGTCATAAGGTATTCAGCGAAGGCCTTAAAGTCATCGAAAAATTAACTCATGCGAGTCGTTCATTGAGCTCTGTGAATGACGATAACATCGAAAAAGTTAAAGAAATAGTGTTTGAAATCATCGTCCTGTCCGCAAATAGATAGTAGATGATCCTAATATTTCTGAACAAGTTTTGGTTAATGTTTCACCTGTAGGCAGACTCGTACCAAACGGCCTGAATTTTTTGCAAAAACTACGTCAAGTGGAGGTCGGAAACAGATTCTTGACAACGTTCAGTACCCGACACTTATCGAATGATTGAATACTGGTTATGAAATGTGGATTTATGAAAATTATATCGAAATTGTTCAATAATCTGGCGATTGGCGTTCCTCAAAAGACCCGAATAAAAGTACACTGAGAGCACTGTAGGCGATTCCAACTGTGTCTTATAAGAAGTGTTTGAAAAAGTGTTTTAATTTGTTGGCAACCTTGTAATGGGTTTTCCGGTAAGAGCTCTAAGTTTTCTATTTAATAAAACACAAACCGTTTGGGATATCAAAAATATTCTTTATTGCTGTGAAAGTACATTCGATGCTCTTATGTATGGAACTCGATATTTTTTTTGCATGATCACCACGGGGATGCTTGCAGAAGTCCAGACGCTGAACCCAATTTTCGATGGTTTTCAAGCGTAATTTGGCCGATAATAACTAGGCCATTTCGTGAGATGATACGTTCCTCAAAATTGGTTTTCAATAAATCAATTGTGACATTCGCTGTATGGCTCATGGAGTACTTTTTAATTGCTGCCTTGTTTTTTTATTGACAAAATTATTCAGCCAGAAATCAGAATCATCCCTGAATGTGATTTTTAATGAAAATACGGATCATTTGCAAGCTGTTGCTCAGCCCAATTCACGAACATACGCCGATTCTGGTGGTCAAACGCCTTAAGTTTTTGCGTCAATTTGATCTTGTAAGATTGGAGGCCAAGATATTTTCGTAAAGTTCACCAAAACGACATCAAAGAGATGTCCTACGCTTGAGAACGATGTATGGGACTGATTTGAGTCTTCCTTAGTTGTTGATCTGACAGGACGATTATGACGACCACTGACTCCGAATTTCGGTAGTAAGTTTTAATAACTTCAACATTGTCAAAAGAGCGGGCAAAAATATGGTGTCGTTTGCTCTCCCTATCGGTCAACTTTTATAGCGCCCCGATTGAAAAAAAAACCATCTTTGCTCCAGACCTGTGTTAAAATTCGTGAAAATGTAGTTTTTTGGTAGTCCGGGTCGGATTTAAACAGGTGTTCGTTAGCTGAATAATTTGCAAAGTTTCGTCTAAACAGTAATTAAGTAGAATCTGGTAAGGAATGAAATTATTTCCTTTGTATATTGATTAATGGGGAGTAGAGTAATTTACTATAATATTATCACGAGTTTTTTAAACTCTGAACTTGTGGTACCTAATGGATTTTTTTTATTTCTCTCTATATCGGTTTTAATAAATATTTCGAGTCCTTTTGGAAATTTCAGAGTACATATTATTATTATTAATTATTAAATATATTTTTTTTCATTTGGGAAACCTTTCCTATTTTATTGATTCGGAGATTTACTTAGACATCCTAAATATAGGCAATACTTTTAACCAAGTTGCACATGAATTATTTTTGGGAAATATTTCATATTGTGAAATATTAGTTAGCCGGTAGTGCCCGTAAGATGCTAAATCTACATCTTTTATCAAGAGATTGTTATAGCCTTTTTAGTACATTAAGACTATAACTAAGAAACCCGTTTTTAATCCGCTGTTAAATTTGCTTGTGTTTTTTATTTTTTGTAATGGTTAAATTCATCAGCTGATTGCTACTTTAATAATGCTCACAACTAAATTTACAGCCTGGACAACAACCGGTGGATTTAAACACAGCCAAATCTACAGTATGGACAACACCCCGCAGAGTTGCATTTCATTTTGAACTCGATTTCAATTTGATAATGTAGTAAAATAGGATTTAAAATAAGATATTTATTTTGTATGGTAAATCGATCTCAATTAGTGCTTTAATCGAGCAAATGCCGATTAATTGATCAATTAACTCCTGTGCTAGGGTAGGCTATTAGGAAAGTAGGAGGCTCACTAGCCAGTAATGTTATGGCACATAAAAATCTTTGAGTATACTTCTTTCGCTATACGGTTGATAAAGTTTTAAGTTAGATACCTCCAGCAAATGTACCAATCTCCAACTACTGCTTGGCTGATATATTCAAATTGATTTTGAAAAACGGTTGTGGCTATAAAACTCCGTTATAAAATTTTTCCAGTATTACTGTACTGGCAAACTGCTGAATTACTAGTTCAGCATATAGTCCAACTAGCGCTTATTTCTGCCACTGCTGCAGAACATTTTTTTTGGTAGTTGAATTATGCAACTTTATCTTCATTTGACCCAGATTGAACTGATTCTTCTCCATTCTGATACTGATGCCCGTTTTGTTTCAAATAATTTCCGTATCTGACTGATCATCATAACCTGCTGTGCACATTTTTATAATTAACTCCAAATACCAATACTATTTTTAACACTCACTGAAAGCCCCGTTTTGCAATCAGCGTTTAGTTCATTGACAATAAACGCTTTAATTGAATCAACAAAAGGCTTTAACGGCACGCGTGTCATTGGTTCCCGCTCGTCGCGCTGTACGTGTGTGTTAAGCGTTGATGCAATAAATATATTTATCGCCGAGTTTATGCGAATGCGATAACACTCATGAGCAGTATACACATAAAGTTAAATATATACTTATGTACACAAACATTCAGTGGTGTGTGTATATAGTCAGCCAATGCTGCACGCAACTGCAAAGCCTGTGTATAGCAGGCATAACAACAAGGATAATGGCATCATAAAAAGGATTTCATTGCGAGCATAAAGTATTAAGCTACTTGGCAATGTCTTTGCATCTCAAGGCAGACGCCTAGACGTTGCAATGTGTGGGTGCCCCGTACGTGCGTGGTGCAAAGATGCGCTATTTTGCCCATTATTGTATTGCAAGGAACTGACAGGCGCGCGAAAGACGTTAGCACATAAATATACAAATATGCATGCATATGTGCACCTATTTTTGTGTAGATATTTATAAATATATATCTAATTATATATGTGTATTTTCTGTTTTGGTATAATCCAATGAAAGCCACTCAAACGGTAGAGTATGTCGTAAAAGTTTTCCAGCTATTCACAGCATTGCACTTCCAGCATGGTACATGTCTGTCTGTAGTATTGCTTATGGAAATATCTCAGGAAATCGAAAGTATGCTTTAAGGCGCAGCAACTAGCTCGCAGTTGTTGTTGTTGAGTGTGTGTATGTCTGCTTGATTCCTTTAGCGATTTCCTACTGCAAGGATTTGCATATATTTAGAGTTCTATGATCTACAATTCAAGCAACGCTTCGCACGCTTGATGTGTTGGTGAAATGGATTGACTAGTGCGCGCCGTAATGCAAAATTGAAAGAGTGTGCGAGAGTTTAAATATTTATGATCATGCAGTTCAAGTGGCATAAAATATTGAAGTGGTTTTTATATATGAATGATTGAAATACTATTTATTCGAATTACATTAAACTTGATTTGAAATATATCTTGGTGGGTTAATAGTGACTGACATCTATTTCAATTGAAGTAGAAAGTGATACTAAATTGGGATCTATGTTTTAATAAGGTAAAAAATAATATTGTATACAAATATAAATTTTGGATTAAGCACACCAGAGGCAGAGACAGTTTTTAATTTGATACATTAAACTATATTATATAGTATAAATAAATTCTCAAAATTTTACCAAATAACATAACTGAACCTATGTATTTAGGAGCCTGTCATATCTCTTTCTGCATTTTCTCTTCACCAAATGCCTACTCTGATTTTACGTAGGTATTGTATTGAAAGGAAATTTAAAGAAGCCAACAACGAGTCGAAATTATTGAAATTTATTACCGATATCCGGTATCCAGTGGCCTCAACATTAAGGCCGCTGCGTCCAATTTGTGTTCGTTATAATCGTCCTGTCAGATCAACAGTTGAGCGTCTAGTGGAAAATTGGAATCAACAAGCATACTACAAAACTGGGCCGTACTTCTTCTGTGATATCAAGACCTGTACTTTACTATGAATGCGAATCGTTACTGCTCAATGATAACCGAATATTTCTGGCCCGAGTTGGATGATATGTCATCGGCGCCACATTGTTACATAAAGATTGACAAAAGGCGTTTATTGAAAACCAAGTTTGGTGAACGAGTTATCTCACGAAATGGTCCAGTCAATTGGCCTCTTGGCCGTGCGATTTGACGCCGTTAGATTATTTCCTGTGTGACTACGTTAAGTCTTTGGTCTATGCCAACAAGCCGGCTACGATTGATGAACTTCGTATAAATATCGAACGTGAAATTTTAACAGTGTTGATATAATTATATGATTGAAACGCGTCGAAAATTGAGTTTAGTGTCTGGACTCCTCCAAGCGTGGCCGTGTTGGCCATGCAAAAGAAATCGACTTCCACACATTATGGCATCGAATGTTCTTTAACGGGAATAAAAAAATTTTTATTTGAAACGATTTTAGTTTTCTTTAAAAAAAAATTTTTTTATAGCGCTCTTACTGAAACCCTTCACCCGTCATATTAAAAAATTAGTTGCTAATAATACCCAGTGAAGAAAATTTAGTATATGGTACTTTTTCTTAGAAAATATGATTTCGAAGTTCGAAAATATGATTTTGAAATTATCAGTAAATTCGATGTTTAAGCTACAAATATGCAACTTGGCTTCTATATATGACTGAACTATTTCCAATACCGTTTACACGTAAATTCATTAAGTTAATATTTATTGTGCTTAAGATATAAATTTAGAAGTTAGGTTACTTGAAACCCCTTATTTATCTCTTTAATGTAAATTTAATTCACCCGTTAACTTTCCCCTAATACTTTATCCTTCAGCTTATGTACAATGGTGKTTTTTTCCCATATATCGAAAATATTCTCCTGAAATTTAAAAGCTTTAGAAGGTAAACATTTTTTAACTTAATCTAATCGTTTTTTAAAATCTCAAACACTTTCTTCTCGAAATTTTGTTATTGAAGTCGGGGAGGAAAGTTTTTTACGAAACAGCTTTTTATGATAACGATCTAAGGGATATCATTTTTGATACCGGTTCTGATTTTTTAATCTCCCGTAAATGTAATTTTTTAACACAAATACGACCGTTTTCGACCATTATTTTAATATATATTATTTTGGCTTGTGGATTTGTGATAGTTTTAAGCAGAAAAATTTTCCTCACCGCCAACAGGTGTTTGTTTCGATGGTTCTTCTGGAAATCGTCTACGTGTTGAAGAGAAGCCAAACATTTTCAGAATGAATCGCTAATTATTAAATGTAAATTAGTTTAATTTGTTTATTAAAAAAATATTTTTTTTTTCCTTTTTTCTGACTTACTTCGTCGAAAAAGTCTTTTCGTTTTTCTCATCAAATTTTAAGTTATTTTGTTTCTTATATTTATACTAATAAAAAAATAAACCAATATGTACTATTTGAGTCGATGACTTTTTGAAATTTTTCGACTAGAGATATCCATCAGTGTAAAACTTTCACCAGTGTAAATCGAAATTTCGGAATTTCCAGAACGGAAGCGAGCGTGCCATTGTTGTGCTACACGAACTGATACATCATCGTCTCCGTAAACTTCAGAAATTTCATTGTTGGCTTGCATGGCATACTTCCCTTTTTTATACAAAAAATTCAAAATATAGCGAATTTCGTCATTATTTTCTCTCATTTTTGAAAAGCTGTAACTTTTTTTCAACTTCGCCGAATTTAATGTATGACACAATGTGATTCGTAGCACTGGAAGTATGCGACTGCAACGACAGCTATTGACAAAATGCGAAAAGACTACCCAATATAATCACTTCAATTATTTAACAAAGATACTTAAACTCTTTAATTTATTATCTTAGCTTTTACATATTTTTCATAGTGCTTTTGCCTTTATTAGTAACTTTATTGTAGCCTAAATGTGAGCCACAAAAACAAAGCACGAAACTTGACCTGCAATAACATTAAAGCACATATCACCCCTATCTTACCATCGTCCTTCAGCATAATCTGACTTTTCATCCATCTGCCACTTTAAATATGCGCACATTCATCGAATGCACACCTTTAAATAATTCAAATAAATACTCAGCGAACAAGCTCGAACACTTTGCATTATCCCAACTAAACCACAGACTAAAATTATAGACTCAACTTGCCTGAGCCGCTTAAGCGACGCTTAACCACTCACCACCGACTTACGGCAAGCACGAGCAAATACCCACATACATACACAACGCTGCGAAGATGTTTTCATAGCAGACACCTTTAAATAAATTTCTTTTGTGCGACTTTGCGCATCTTCACTTGCCGCTATTCTGCTCACGCCACTTCACCGACTTCTTGGTGGTGGTGGTGGTGGCATGCAACTACAGCACGCCCAACCAACGGCTTACTTACCGCCTGCGTAGCGGAAATCATTCCAGCCTTCTGCTGCGCTCCAGTTACTTCGTGTTTGCCTTTGCTGCTGCAACCGCCGCATGTGTTTGTCGGTTGTTGTTGCACCGGCAACTTCAACTTCGCCGTTTGCATACGGCGCGCAGGTGTCTGCCGCTGCCGCTCGGCGCAGCTGTGCGCGTTGGCTTTGTTTGCCTGTTTGCCGGTACTTGCGGTTATTTGTGTCTGTATTTACAGGTGTTTGTGTGCAGTTCTTGGCATAAAGCCAAAGTCAAATGCAACCAAGGAAAAATGGAAAACGGAGGAAATTCCAGAAGATTACACCTGTGAAAGGCGCATTTTCCGAATTTGTTGTTGTTGTTGTTCGTTTCATTGTTGTTATGCATATTATTATTATTATTGCTTGCTTTGCTGGCGCTTCGGTGATTTTGTAGACCAAAGTAGTCAACACTTTTGGCCGCTTGTCTGTTTTGGTTGCGCTTCTGCCGCTGCTGCTTAACCTGAATACTTTTTTGTACGCGTTTTCTTCAGCGAGTAGGCGTAAACTCGCTCTATTGTTGTTCGTTGTGCATTTGGCTTGAAATGATGTTGTTGTTGTGTTTTGTCTATTTTGGCTATTAAGTTCGGAGCCTGTGCCAAATAGTTGCAAGTAATGACGAATGGAATTTAAAGTTGCAGCATAAAACTACTTTTAGAGCAAACGCATTTAACTGTGGAACGAAAGCAATTTAATGTACCAGAAATCAATATAACGATAACTAATGATTTTGTGAGAAGCGACCAATTTTGAATTTTTTTTTGACCATAGGTTCAAGATAGATTACGAAGTTAGTTTAGGACAATAGTTTTATTCTCAACTTGACTGTTTAGGATAAGGGGCATACTTAGTATTAAATAAAAATAAAAAATCATTCTTTTAATTATAAAGTACTAATACTTTGAATAGATATTTTCAACGGTTTTTGAGTAATAGCTTTTTAAAGTGTAACCGTGTATTTCCATCCATTTAACTGTAAACGCATTGTTGTCAAAACTACACTTTTTGATCTGATTTCAGTGATTTTTAAACTCTGCCATTTTGTCAATTTTTGATTTTTTTTTTCGACCGTAGCTCGATGTACTGACATTAGCTTGAAGTGAAAGTTTTATTTATGGGTTTGATCCGCGGAGGATGTCGGAATCACAACAGTAGTGGAAGACCTTATTTTTAGTGCTATCGGAATCGCGTTATTTTAAACAAATTTATTATATTTTTTTCAAATTTATTTTATAAATATACCATTGAAATTCTACAACAATTCATACAATAACGATGACAGACTAAGCATACTACTTAAATGTAACGCGTGATTCAAGAAAAGGTATTTTTTTCAATGGCCTATCTTTGACAGATCACGCGTGAGTCGTGTTAAGCTGTCATGTTATTTTCGTTCCAAGACTTACGCTTGAACAACGTTTACAATCGTTCAACTTTATTACGAAAATTCACTTTCTGTTAAGAATGTGTTTTGCGCGCTTCGTTCAACTTATGCCCAACATACTTAGCTTACTGAGCGTACTATTCGCAACAGCATCACCCATCTTGAGACCCAGCATTCAATACCTAACTTACAGTGAAGAGCCGATAGAGTACACGGAGGCCGTGGAGAATCGATTCGGCGCCGTCGCGATCTTAAAGGCGTAAAAATTACAGCTTGTTCAAGAACTAAAGTCGCTCGACTTTCCTAAGACGGGGCTGATTTTGAACACAACAGAGGTCAAGTTGGCCGTGTATGGATACATAAGAAGATAATATAAATCCGATTCGATTCGATTTGTTTGTACAAAGATCAGATTAACACCTCACATATAATGGTTGAGATAATGGCCGAACGGCTGTCGACTCTCGACTCTCAGCTGGTTTTCGTTGACTGCGGCACGGCGTTTGACAGTGTGCAACGCGAAAGTATTTGGGAGACGCTTAGATAAAGAGTAAAATACTATTCAGAAAAACTGTAAGCTTTGAACAAATCACAATATGCAGATATCTGGTGTAGAGTACTTTACCGATGTTTTTGCAGATTATTATTTTTTATTTATCGATGATATTTTACCCAAATATCTTGAAGACCTTGTGTATGCGGAAGATATTGGCTTATTGTTTATGAAGCACTCTGGCATGCAAGCAAAAGTTAATGATCTGTACGCCGTTACCCCACTCGGTTTATTTTAATATTGGTATAAAAATGATCATCAATAAAACAAAATCAATGAAAATGGCCACAAAAAGAATGACAATGAACTTTTCATAATACAAAACAAAGAAATTTATCATTTCGAAGACTTTACCCAACAGTAGGAGGCAGGCAGTATATTTGTCACTTTCGCATTTTCCTGGAAAAATTCAGCAAAGGATATTTTAGACAGAATTTTTTAGCGTGGCGGACACAAGTATCCTTCCAAATAAAAAAATAAACTATTTATATTCAACGTTGTCTTTGTATTGCTTTACGAATATGAAACCTGGCTTTTAACTGAGCACCTTGTTGAAAACACCCAAACCTTTGTTAACAGATGCCTGCGGTACGTTCTCAATGTGTGGTGGTCTGTTGTCAACAGCATGACAACCGATGGCCAACTACATATAATAAATTGCGAAAATGGATTGGAACTCACACGGAAGTCGCAACGAACAACTAAAAATTTTACAGAATAAAATGCTGGAATAAGGATACAGAAAATGATAAAATGCACCTAGAAATTTAATTTTCACTATTTATTTTGGGAGTATAAAAAGGGAACAGATTTTATTATTTTTGTTGAAAATAAAAAAACATATGGCAACGCTTATGTATTGCTTGCACATAGAATTAAGTGCTTACACATTGTTTTTCAGTCTAACAATTTTTATAGTTTAGGCTTATCAAACATTGGTTTGGGGAAATCGGATGGCATTGTAATAATATTAATCTTGGAAATTGTTATTTCCTTATCTCTTTTCTATTATCTGATGCTACCAAGTTTCTTTGCTATGAAATTTTCGTAATGCACTACTGCAGACATAACGCCTATTAAATTATTTTAATTACATTTAGACAGGGAATACTCCATCCAATTATAAATTAAATAAAAATGTTATTTAACCCTTCTGCTATGTTAGGAAAAAATTACACATATAGTGTTAGTGTTTTATTTTTTTATTTGAATCAAGTTAAGTGTATGTTAGTTGTAGAAAATAGTTGAGATATGTATGTTTTAACGACAATTTTCATAAACTAAGCTGCTGTGTTCCTGGCAAACAAATTTTTGGCACGTACTACAAACACGAGATTGTACGTCGTAAAAAAGTTGTCGCAAGTAATAGTGTGACCTGTGACCTCTAGGAAGGGGTTTTGGTAGGTTTAGAACAACACGTTCACCTAAAAATATTTGTATAGAGACGATTTATTTATACTGTACATAGGTTTGAGACATATAAAAAGCCAATTTATAAATGTATTACCTTGGTTCCTTTCCGGTTGCGTATTTCTTGCTCGTCCTAAATAAACTTCCATGTTGTAGGCATACTTGCTTTTTGAGTCACACAGATCCCATATTTTTAAGCCGTATTTTGCGGGCTTCGATGGAATGTACTGCCTGAAGCTGCAACGACCACGAAAAGGTACTAACTGCTCATCTATTGTTACATTTTCATGTAAGTGATAATATGACCTGAGCTGTCGATTCCATTGATCCCAAATGTTTTTTATTGCTGCTAATTTATCACGCTGTCTTCTCTCATCCCTGTCTGCAGCGGAGTCAGAACGAAGGCATCGTGATATGTTCATAAGTCTTTCCAGGCTCATTGTGGCCCGAAAAATTGGTCTGCCACTATTTTCATCCCATAAATGAATTAGACTTTCATTGTGCGATTCGTATACTCCTGCTATGATTTGAAAGCCTATGTATGCTTCCAATTCTATAAGGTCTTTAATTTTCCGATTGCCTCCAAAAAACTGCAATCCTTTGATGTTGCTCATTTCTACCACTATGTTTTTATAATTGAGGGCATGAAAATATCAAAAGAGGATTTTATATCTGTGAGCATAGAAATAGCACACTTTGATGGGCCAGGACTTCGACATAAAATTTGATTTCGAGGAATTTTGCCTCTTGAAATTGGAAGTGGCTGATCATGCCATATTMTGCTCTTATCTTTCGATAAAATATTTGGCAAATTGACTTCTTCTGTCGCATTGCTACCTTCRAAACCGACATCTACTTCACTTTCACTGGATGAAGTATTTGAATCGTCCTCCCGACAAAGTCTTCATCGCTATCACTTTTGTGGCAAATATCCTCAGCATCAGAATTAAWAATTTGGTGTATTTCTTCAATACTTAGTTTCTTTTCAAAAATAAAAATATAGAAATATATATTTAGCAATCACTTTCTTTATAAAAACTTTGATAAGCTCCTTACTGCGCGACAAAAAATTACTAAGTCAGCAAACAACCGACACTTACTCTTTGCACAGGTGCATAAAACGGGAGTTCCCCTTTTTCGAAAAGGCTATAAATTTATCGAGAATATATAAACATAGAGCTGTGCAAAATATACTCGATTTCCGATAACTAGCTTTCTTTGTCGGCGTTTTTGATCGAGTGATGTAATAATAAACGGCAAGACCTTTCAAAATACCAGGTGGATCAAATTGACCCAACAACGTAATAAGTGTAATGAAATTATATTTGGCATCCTGCAGCAATATAAAAAACAGCTATTATTTTGATTTTCATATCTATCTATTCTTTTTACTGCAGTTAACCAATAGAAAAATAATCGATACAATACGACTAGACTAACACGCGAATTTCGACGATTTTTACTGAAAATTGGGTCAAATTTACCCAAACATAGCAAAAGGGTTAACATTTAGTCTCAGCTTGAACCAAATTAATTTCGATTTTTTAAAGTCAACTCATATAGAAGTAATCGTACGTGTTCGATTCCTTATGTCTAGTGGTGTAATCGAAGGGGGTCCATTAACTCATTTTCGAAAATTCTAAGAGTGAAATATGATCCGTTCGAATAAGTATTAAGCATATTTTGTTTTGTTTGGCTATGACGCTAGCCTTATTAACCAAATTTCATTTATACTAAAGACAACTCATATCTAAACATATTTGAATGCAATAGCGGTTACTCATACGCCATGCCAGTTTTTTCAAGGAATTTCGTAATTTACTGTAAATTAAGTAAACTTTCGACATAATTTTCAATATAAACAACACAAACAATAACAAATTGGCCACAAAGCAAAATTACATTTAAGTACGAACAATAACTTTCATATGCCTCTAAGTTTGCACTAAGGGCGGCTGTTTTGCATATACCAACCGCAACAACAACAACAGCTAAGAAACAASTAAGCAAAGTGACCACGAACAAACTGTAAAATGGGCAAAGTTGCTCACAAGCGCCTGGTTAATGGCAAGTAAATTGGTAATGAGTGTGGGTGAAGTAGGAGAGCGAAAAACAGACAGGGAGAGAGGGTGGCACAAATCTCACAGTTTGTGCAAACTTTAAATAAAGCAACTGTTTTAAGTAGCACAGCGGTTTATGTGGCCAACTAAAGCTGCTTTAAAAATTGTTCTTACTATTTGCTTTTTAAAGCGAAATTCAGGCGGAAATTTAAGCACACAAGCGGCGAAACTAAGAAAAAATTCGCGCATGGAAAACTATTTCGCAACGGCATGTGTGTGTGTGTGTGCGTGTTTCGCAAAGCAAAAGTTCGTAATGGGAAAACTTTGGCAATTCTTTCACTCGATTTTTTATCTTTCGGCGCGTGCATTTAGTTGCTGAAATTGCCGATTGTTGTGCAACAAACCATTTGTATTAATTAGCACAAAGCTGTTTATATTTGAAGTTTGGGAATTTCTTACTTCCTTCCTTGCTTCCTTTCTTTTGACTTTATTCCTACTTCTCTTTTTTTCGCAATCGGGCCAAGTTTAGCTGTTTTTTCGTTAGAATATTAACTGATATATATTGAGTGTTTTCGTTTTTATTTTTCTAATTTGGTCTGTTCCGGTTTAATGAAATTCGGTCTGGATCTCTATGGAGTCTTTATAAAGTTTAATATCACGGTGGCAAAATTTCAAATCGACTTTCTAATATAAAATCCTATTAAATTGAAAAAAAAACATTACACATAAATCGTAGACGTGCGTCTGACATATTTCACTTTATTGCAATGCATAATACGGTAGTCAGTTCATGTGTTGAATAGAAAATTTTCACCAAAACAAAACAAATTGGGACAAGTTTTGAAACTTTTGCAGTGGCTTCAATGCCATAATGATATTGGTTAATCATAATAACGGTAGAATTGTCGGAAAAGAGCGTTCAGAGTTCGCATTCGAAAAAAACTATGAATTATGGGGTATATGTCTAGATTTGAAAGTTATTATTTTGCCCCAATGGCACTGCCATTGATCATGTTCACTTTTAAGCAAAAGGCCTCTGAATCCATCTATCAAGCAGTTAATAAAAATTTCCATTTCTTTGGTTTTCAAAGCACATACTTTTTCTGGAAACTGCAAACTCAGTTGAAATCCATCTAATACTTCAAGTTCAAGTGCAAGTTCTCATGCAAACATTTTCTCGTTTTGCTTGTCGGCCGCAGATTATAGGTTATACTTAGTCAACTTTCAGATCTGCCGCCATTTTGTGTCTAAATAAATAGATCAGAAATGTTCCTCAACTTAATTTTTTCGATTTCGGAACAATACAAGCTGCGTGTGTATCATATTTGATGCCGTTGCTAGTTCGATCGATTCTATCTGAAGAATCACGCTGAGTGAATGAGTTAAAGATCACTTAGACAAAAAATCCCAATTAAAAATTCAAATTTGCACCCGCCTGCGATGTGTATCGTTGCTTTGATTTTATTTATAATGTCAAAACCCGTCTGAAATCCGTTCGTATATAGTCTCAGAAAATATAAGTAACCTATATCTAGCAATATGTAATATAATATTAAATTTAGTGGTAGGATTCCCAACAATATCAAGTTCGCCAGAAGAAGATTTCGTATTTCTTGTGTATTCCTCTCATTTTGGTGCATCGAATGCAAAAACAGGTTACTGATTTCAAAACGAATAATATTAAGCACTCTGAACTCAATTCAAAATATTGTTCTTACTCAAAGATATTTGAAAATTACGTTAGTTTTATGTAGAACGAATAAAAATTTCAATCCAATCTTAGCAATATTTTCTTATACGAACTGTGTTTTCCTTCTTCACATTAAATTGAAACTCATTGTTTTCTAACATATGAAGCCGTTTCGTTTCCAATTTAGCACTTTTATTTACGTATCTGCTGGTTGGTAGTAGTACCAGATGGAAGTTCTGTTTAATTTGAGGTAAAGTACTTGTCAGACAGGATATCAACGCCATTTGTGAATTTTAAGAGCGACAGCATATATAAGTTTGAAATTTCGTTTAGTCGTTTGAACTGCGATGCCAGCAGGTTTGAGGTCAAGTAAAAAGTAAGCGATTATCTTATTAGATACTTTCATATGATCTTAGCTGATCCGCCTGTTAGTTCTTTCGAAAATTTCCTTCTATATTCTTTTTGGTGACTTCCATATTTCCTGTACTGGTTCGATAGCCAGACTGTTGATCTCATCAGCTATTTCTTTTTTCTGAATTTCTTTCTTATCTGGAACCGAGTACATATGCAGCCGCTTTTCGGCAGCTGCTACATCTACTGCGCCTCTGCTTCTGGGACATTATGTGACATAATGAGATTATTGCCTTGATTGTCACTTGCTTATGAACGTATATATTTATACTTTTTGTGTATTACTGAAAAAACTTCCAACTGCAAGATAGTGCAGTATTCCGGAAGCTTTAAGGTCGCCTAAGATACAGCTCAAAGCAATAAACTCCAACTACAACTCCATTGGCCATTTTTGAATCGTCCGTACAAAAGTTGTAAGTTCTGCTGATAAGTCACATCCTCCTGCGCCATCCACCGTCATTTAGTGTGATCTGAAACCTTCTCCACCAAATAAAGCCCGTGGGTATGCGGACTGAGAAAAAACATTATTTCCACATTTTTCAATAAAAATCACACTTATCGTCTTGAAAATAGGCTTCTTAGAGCAACTCAACGCTTAATTCAATTTTATATATTATTTTTATAAAACTGGGATGACTTTTATAGTTTTAGCGAATATTAGTTTTAGATTTCGATTAATTGTTCCACAATTTCAGATTGTTCAACAATTTCGATATCATATTCCTTAATCCAGCTCAGCATTACCACTAATGTTGCATTTGACGACTGTGAGCTCCTTAGCTACCTGGCGAACTCCACTCGGCATCGTAATTGCGACTCTTTATCAGGCCTTTAGGTTCGAGTGGAACATTGGCATGCTTCATACCTAAAGCATTAACTAAAATGTGTTAAGTCAATGCATAAGACAACCTCTGCCAATACGACAATTTTCAAGCACTCTTTACTTTAACTTTTTCTATGCCATCATCTTGAACAGATGTGAATGAAAGACTCATTAGAGCCAAGTTTTCGAAGACATCGAGACGTGCCTTTCGTTCGTGACTTCCACTTTTCAGCTCCTATTGGATGCACATTTGAAGAAAATTCGCCAGATATGCCTTGCTCTTCGTAAACAAACAACTAACAAACATTTCCTAATTGTCATATGGAGATCAAACGTCATATAAACATAAAAATGTTGTACGAATCTAGAGAAAACACGCAATTGAAAACTACTTGTATATGAAATTATTGATATTGTAGAATAGCGATGTCAACTTTTGAAAAAGGAAAGTCTTGGTCACACTTTAAATAGAAATGAAAAATCTTTTCATGAAAGCTTAACATTAAAACTTATCATATGAGCTTATTATTTGTCATAATTTAAAGCGGGTTTTCATTCAAACGCAATCAATAAACGTTTGCCTTTCTCAGCGATGTCTACATTTAGGTGCTTTATCAGCAAAGACACACACTATTTCGGCCAAATATTAAATATTTTCTTGCTGGTTGAATTATCTCCGATTAGATTTCCAAAACTGTTAACTTATTTTCCGATTACTATAAAATTAAACTGGTCTTTTTAGTTTGAGAAGGAAATTGTCATCCTAAGCTCTGTTAACATATTTTAGCAAGGTCATTTACCTACTGCACTCTTATACGTCTACGCCTGTCTCATTAGACTCGCTGACCAACCTAACCTTACCTAACAGGATCTTTATAAAAAGATCTTGTTTTAAAGAACACAATAACAAGGGCTTTTCCAGGCTTTTATATTTCGTTTAAAGAATTTAGTAAAATAAATAATAAGAAGTTACGAAGTTAAAGAAAAAAATCACAATTTCTCTTTTACTAAAAGAAGAAATATATTTTGCTTAGAAACTTTCAACATTTTTTCAAAATTAATTTAAGATAAATATTATAAAAAAGTGCACATTAGCCTCTACCATCAAAACAGCCGCAACAAAAGGTCAGCGCTGTCACATCCTGTAATTTAGCCGGTTTCAACCCTTTCGCTTAGTGGCCATAAATGTTCGTTGCAGCTTCCGCGCCAGAGCCAAAGTAGCTGTCATTTGGTCAGGAAAGCGAGTTTCACTCCATTGTTAGTCTCCGCCGACCACGTCCTCAACTCCCTTTACCATTAGATTAGGTATACATGCAAAAATTGCAAGCCGGGTGCTCCACTCCAGTTGTTGTTGCCACTATTATTTGTCGTTTAATTAGAGACAAGTCTACTTAACGTAGACACTCGGCTGCATACCGTTATGCCAGTGGTAGTCACTTTGCATTCCAACGGCGCCCAGCAAGCATCACAAGCACCGTGAAAATATCAGCAGCAGAGATTCGAAGCATCAGCAACCCCGAGTCTGTAGCCCCTCACTACGCTGGGCTTCGGCGCATTCGAACTCATGCACACATACAAACACATCTGCATACAAATATTGCAAGTGCCGAAATGTTCTGTACTTTTGTCAACTTTTTTTGTTGTTACCCCCTTGTAAGCTTATACTTCAGAGTTGCTCACCAGTGTTGTTGTGGCATGCCCTGGTGCTGTATTGTTGTTCCTTTGCTGTTGGGCATTTTATGGCGTTGGTAATCAGAAACTGTCTTAATTATTTAAGGCTTCATTCTGATGACTGACGATGACAGTGGCAATAACAGCAACAAACCCACTGTTAACAAACAACAACAACTTGAAAATAGTCAAAAGCTTCAGACAAACTAAATCTGACAGCCAAGTGGAAACGGATGAAATGTCTACATGCCTACAAACCCGAGGTGTTCGCTACCACCACAGTGCTGTTGAAAATTTGTTAAATATTAGTGATTTGTTTAACGAAAATTATAAAAACAAAAATAATTAAGACTTAGAACAGTCGAAGATCAAGTATAGCTAGGAACATTTCTTTACTGATTCATTATGTAAATACTCAATTTGATGGCAGTTACATTTGGAAGGACGGTACTGCTACTATATGTAGTTTTCAGAGCTGTTTTCGAATCACAATTTCACCACTCGTTATCTTTGAATAAATAAAAGTTGCTTAAACTTAAATAACATTTCTTTGAACAGCTGTTATATTTTGTTCGACTCCCTATTACCAAATCTAAGCGAACTTAGGATGGTTTATATGTCATATCTATTTCCAAAAATACTTTCGCCGAGGTGTAATAAATGAATTGAAAGTAAAAGGTGACACCTTCAAGTTATCTACAAATTAAAGCCTTACGAAACACTTGAACTTTCCAATTTTATTGCTTATTTTTAGTTAGGTGCCAACGCTACAAAATGTTATTATTTTTACCATATATGTATGTTTATTGTATAATATTAGGTTGTCAAAAAAGTCTTGCTGCATTCTAGTTTTATTCGTCGCATCGGGTTATGCTATACCTTTTTGGAAAGCTCATTTCACGCGCGAACACGTTTGATTGATTGTCGTTTCTTTTAAGTCGTTGGTGAGTTATAGCTTCGCAAACATGGAACAAAATAAAGAGAAAATAAAGCATATTTACAGTACTACTACGATAAAGGCAAACATGCATCTCAAGCCGCCAATAAAATTTGTGCAGTTTATGGACCCGATACAGTTTCCATGTCCACCGCACAACGATGGTTGTAACGTTTTCGTTCTGGTGTAGAGGTGGTCGAAGATGCGCCACACTCCGGAAGGCCTGTCGTCGAAAATTGCGATAAAATCGCTGAATTGGTCGAAGGAGACCGGCATATTAGCAGCCGTAGCATCGGTCAAGAGCTGGGCATGAGTCGTCAAAAAAAATTTTATGCTCAATTGAAAATTCAATAAAAATACCGCAAGACTTTTTTGATAACCTATTATGTGGTGGTATTATATTTGCGGTTAACGACAAGCTTTGTCTGCTCTTTATTTCCTCTCATACCACAGTACAATAGCTAATCTGGGTGAGAAATTCCAAGTCAGGGTGATGGTACTACGTCAGTATAGTAAAACCCTCAAAGGGTTTGGCGTTCGTATGTGTCAGTTTTTTTTATGACCTTTTAAATTTTTTCCTTATTTCCCATGGTTTTTCATCTTAACAAATTAATTTTTTCCAATCAGGCGTGCTTAATGGTCCAGATATACGAAAGCTGATTGAAAGTGACGCATTCAACAATATTTTGATTGATATATATTGAATGCATGGCAGCCAATCAAAGAAGTAATAGAAGGCTTGTTGGGAAAGCATCGTTCTAAGAACTACGATGTTTCTGTCGCAAGAGTGTTAAGAGCATTCTCGGAAATTATTTTTTTTGTTTTTTTGGCTTTTGTCAAAATATTACAACAAAGCGAAAAAACACCAAGATAAGGAAAAAAGGGGTCATACAAAAAACTGACACATACGAACGCCAAACCCTTTAAGGGTTTTACTATACTGACGTAGTGCCATCACCCTGACTTGGAATTGCTCACCCCCAGACAATAATCCCTAAAATGTTCCACAGTGTACTTTGCGGCCTTTGAACTGAGTTCTCTGAAATTGACAAAAAAAAAAAAAAAAAAAAAAAAAAAAAAAAAAAAAAAAAAAAAAAAAAAAAAAAAAAAAAAAAAAAAAAAAACAAAAAAAAAAAACCCATTTCATTAAAATAATGTTAAATCTAGTAATGAATTGGAAGAATAACAAAATAAAATATTTGGCACAAATGCGGGTTCCCAAAAAAATCGATTTTTGGCCGTTAATTTCGGACTTAAATTGTTCATAAAAAATATTTATCATTGCGAAATTATTAAAACAAAATTTATATAAGAAACTTGGCTTTGCAGTTTTCTAGTAATTTACATACACTCTGTAACGATTTTTCAAATTTGCTTGTAACTTCGAAAATATTCATATGACATTGAGGAAAGAAAACTAAAATGATTTTTTTTAATTCTAACTATAACACGGAGTTAAATGAGGCGAATACGGTGGTTGCGGCCCGCGATTGGTTAAAAATTTGACGAGAAACTCACAAAGAATCAATGCATTGTACGACGCAGAATTATGGTAGTGCAAAAACCTTGAGCTGTCGGCCCATAATTCGGGCCCCTTTTTACGAGTAGCTCCACCTTAATTTTTGATTCGCTTTGAAGTAGTTTTTTCGGCTTTGATTCACCTTTGCCAAAATATTCGGCCGATTGATCGTCTGTTTCCGGGTCGTAAGCATAGGTCCAATACTCATTGCCAGTAATAATATATTTCTTGACATGTGGGTAGTCGGAAAGCTTTGTTCCACAGACGTTAACGTGACGCTGATCTTTCAAAATACTGATGATTATTTTGTGGTGACGTTTGACATAAATGTCACTGAGAGTTACAAGTCTTACTATTTTTTGGCCACAGCAGTATATACCTATTGCATCATATTGGCTACAGAAAACTAATAAATCAATTTTTCATGAAGAATGGAGAATTTCTTACAGTTGGCTTAGGAGAACTTTAGTTTTTTATTTGCGGCAATTTCAATTAATCATCTCAGTTTTAGAAGGTGAAACACTATTGCGACCATTTTTTGTACGACGATTTCGAACAGCGGCCGCTACGCTTACAACATCGTTAAAACATTGTTCAATAAGGAAGACACATCATTCTATCGTTAGCGATACACGACGTTTTCTGCTCACCTCTTTCACCATCTTCTTCTATATTTACTTTGAATCTCATTTCCTCAAATTGAGAAGTGCAATCAGGTAATCGGTGCTTGTCAAACCGCCAGTACTCAGTGAGCTATGTCCGAAGTTTTTATGGGTAAGTTATTATTTGGTGAATATTCGCAGCTAGAGCATGATTAAGCATCCAACTTACTCAAAAATATTTTCTTTAAATATTTAAAACTAAACTGTGTTTAATTTTGAGTAGTCGGCGATTTATAATATTATTTTTTTAATTAAAATTTTTTTTACGTCATAAGAAATGGATTTTAAAAATTTCAATTTTTTTTTTAACAACTGCTTTAAAAACGGTCGAAATTTGGGCCGTAAATTAAAAAGTCGAATGATGCCTTAATTCCTTATTTTTAGTACTCGAAGAAACAAACATTTTGTTCAGCATCTACTTACTGTATATTAGTTCATGATGATGAGACAAGTTGAATTTCTACCACTCCACCCGACCCTGATTGATGGCTGCGTCAATGATATTTTGGTCGAAAATTGAGATATTTTGAAAAAGCTTGATACAAGTGTCATATTTATTAGATCAGTATTAAAGATGGTTAGGATCGGATCATTGCTACGCTGATAAAGGTCATAAAGAACTATTAAATGGGTTTAAATTTCTCTTTGTCTCATATGAACATATTGAAACATTAATTAGCTTATAATAAAGTAATTTTTCTCATTCAATTCTTATATCATCCATTTCGATTGCAGTAGGGCGTAATTACCAGCATTACTAAGAAAATACTTTTTGAATATTTTATACGTGTAAATTCTAAAAATTAGTGGCAACTGTATCAGCAAGCACCGTGTCGTACATTAAATTGCGCAAAATATTGGCGCAGGTTTTGTGTAAATATTTGTTGAATATTCGCGTAAATGCTGTTGCCGTTGCGGCTGCGCGTGAATGTGCGGTTAATATGTTTACCTGCGTGTGGTCGGCAAAAAGCAACTACATGTACGTGGCGGTGAATGAAGTGCGCCAAAGGTTTGCGGCCACAAACATACCTACATTTCTACTTACTGTAAACAAGCAATTACACACACACAAATGCATACGCATGCATGAATAGTTGCAAATGCGGAATATTTAAAATCTTCAGCCGCTCGCTTATTTAAAAACAGCCACGCATTGCTGCAGGTGGCACGGCCGGTCGTATTAATTGTTGTTGTTGTTGCATTATTTCTGCTGCTGCATGTGACAATTCTGCCGTGCAATCCGCCTCGTTAAAGCGAAAATCGATAAAGCTCGTGCGCGTTGACCGGCGTTTATGTATATTTTTATTTCACTTGCTTCTTTTTTAATTTTTTTCCGCGTTGTCTCGGTCAACTGTTTATTCATTATAAATATTTTGTTGACTTGCGTTTTTGTTGTTTCTTTTTTTTTACTTTTATTTAATGCAAGTTTTAATTTAAATTGGATACTTTCTGCAGTACAGCACATTAAAGTCAGATGGTGTGACGAATTTTACGCTTTTATGGAAGGTGTAAATGGCATAAATAATAAGGGGTATGGTTTTTCTGGAATGCCACAAATTTAACTGAGCATGAGAATAATATGTGACAAATACTGAAGGCTAAATGCGACACCTTCGTTTTCATTTTATATTGCTGCGTATATAAATACCTATGAAGGCCTCATTCTCCTACATTTAACTTGGTTGAGTTGCCATTAAATGGCTCTCGAAACAGCTCCATGCCCTTCTTGCAAATGAAAGCTTATTTGTCATTGCCTCTGCTACCAATTTGCTTTTTATTAGCTTTATGGTTCACTAGCGCATCACCTACAGCGACTGTATTGCTATTATATCAGACATTTCGTTTCCAATTCCCTCATTTGCTGACCTCAATCAGTGTCCACAATGCTAAACTTCATTTCTGTTAACCAGCTTGTCACTCTAATCAAAATTACTTTTCACTGTAAGTGGACTGCTGTTATAATGGTAGTTGGATTTCCTCAAATTTCAAGCGAAAGCTCATATCGAGGGACTTTTGTGCTGTGAGTTGTGTTGGTGCGCCATGGCGTATGACTGATGTGAATGAATGTTATGACAAGTGACAGGTACAGATAAATATTTGTTAATTATTTTGTATGCTTGTATATTTAATACGATTAAATAATTCCCATTTCACAATAAAAAAAATAAAATGAAACTGTATTTTTCGGTTGTTAAAAAAAAATATTAATTTCCGCAGTATTTTTTTTTAACATTATTCACTTTAAGGGGGTATTCTACTCTAGAATTTTGAAAAATTCGATTTTTTTCATATAATATATTTAAAGTTTAGACCCTTAAGAACATATCCTCCAAAGGATTCTTAAAAATTAAAATTATTTTGAGAGCTATAAATGACTTAGACTGCCTGAAAAAACCTCGAAACTCCTTTTTCCAAACGGTACCGGATTTATCTCAATTTCTCAATTTCTATGCAACCGATTTACTTGAAATTTTGTGTGAACCTTCTTTATTTAATCCTTTATCGTTTAATATTTAAAAAAAAAATTCAGGAATTTCAAAAAAAGCGAAAAAATTGATTTTTATTTTCATGCAGTCGCCATTTTCCAAAAAAAAATTGGAAAAAAAAAATCGTGTTCCTTGAGGTAGGGACTATAACAGCATTCTTACTGATTAAGAATTTCTTTTAATTTTTTTTTTCAGACCACCGAAGAGTTAGGATCAATGTCACCAGGATTTATTTTACACGTGTCTCTCCTCACCTCTAATTATTTAAATTTTTAATATTTTTTTGTAAATTTTTTTTCTGTATTCTTAAGATATCAATAAAAACACAGTTCAAAAAACTGCCCAAAATTTGATTTATAGACTAGAATTTCCTTATAAGAACAAGCACAAATGAAACTTTTTGATTTTGTGTTATTTCCCCTCATGAAATGATAATATAATGAACGTAAATGCCAAATTTGAAATATATTTGTTTGGTTAGAGCTATTTGATATATTTTGAGAAACGTTTCAAAAGTCATTGCGAGAAAAATGAAGAGAAAGGCTTAGTTTGTTACATTTGCGACATTAAAGTGACATCAACTTTTTTCACTTTACATACTGTTGAAGAGCTTTTATTGAATGTTAAGGGGGTAGTAAGGTTAATTGGAGCGAAAAAAACCACATTTTCAATATTTTTTTTTTTTAAGATACAATCTATTTGTATTTATTTGTATAACTATAGCATAATTATATGATATTTAGAGAATATTCTGTGAAAGTTTCATAGAAAAATATTAAAAAATGATTCGGCGATAGAGAATCTTCGCAGACATTCCAAAAAAATTAATTCGCGGTGAACCGTATAACTCATGACTAGATCATCTGAAATTAAAAAACAAATTGATTTTATTAGTTGATAAGTTTCCTCAGGTAACGTTGTCCAGATTTTTTTTTAATGATTTTTCAATTTTTTACAACGCTCGGAACTCAAAATGCAGATTAAAAGAAATCAGAAATTTTGTTGTTTAAAAATAAGTTAAAATTAAAAAATAAAATAAAAACTCGACAGCGTTACCTCACAATTAATGTAAAGAAAGACTGTGCAAAATTTCAAAAAAGTCCGTTCAGTAGATTTTTAGCTAGTTTTCCGGCTTCGAAAAAGTAAGAGAAAAACACTTTAAAGGGACACAGCCGCTCACAATCAAGTGGGAGGGCGGACACTTACAAGTGTATATTTCCGTCAATTTTGCTTTAGCTGCTCTCAAATTTTCACAGAATAATCTTAAGATATTGTACATTAATATAAAAATAAAAAATGCATAAAAAAACCTTACTACCTCCTTAATATTCGATGTCAAAATTTAATATGCAATACCACCAGTAACCGGTATATTTTTCTAGTTTCGATTTTAAGCTGATTTCGTTTAGTTTTTATGTGTTGCTGCCATGTTAGTTTTCTGTCTTAGTGCATCCCTAGGTACTTAGAAGTAGTACATTTTGGAATAATTGTTCCATTAAGGTAGACGCAGGGGCCATCTCCTGTTTTCATGTTGAAGGCTTCATTTGCGGAGTAAGCAGATGCAAGAATTGCGGTATCTTCTGCATTTGTGGCAACAGTTATATTTTCGCCATTTATTATTGAAAATCGTTTACAGTGTTGGGACAAGCACGCTGCATTGCGCAACACCTGCTTTGACTTAGTATATGTCGGAATTGTCATAACTCTTTCTAACGTTAAAATGTCGGCAATCTTGGTATGACCTCAAGCTTGATTTAACAATAATTAGTTAAAGTGGGGCTGGTAGCTTGTTGAATGTCTAATAAAACTGTCGAGCTGTACGGTTTCTCTTCCAGACTAGAATGGCTTTAACGATTCTGGGGCACTGTTCAGCGGTTCCATATAATTGTTTGAATCCAAATTGATGATCTGCGTTAATGAAAAAAGATAGCAGAACACTCAATAATCAATGAAGAAATGCTTTTCCAAATATTTTGGAGAGTATTGTCTGCAAACATATTGGACTGTAAGAGGTTATTTCATTCTCAGGTTTGTTTGGCATTTCCATTGCGTAGCAAAGTGGCTTAGCCTAAAACTACAATTAAATATTCCCTATTATTCAATATTATTTGGGCCAGGCGAGTTAGAATTTTTCAACTGCGACACTTCTGCTTGTACTTCAGTCTGTTTTACGTAAGGTATCGGTTTATCCATTTAACGTGGATTAAATAAAACATTCGGGCGCTTGTAGTCACTATTGAAAGCAAAAGACTTCAAAGGAATTGCAAGGTGGTTGTTAACAAAATCGGTTTTTCTTTTGTCAAATCTAGACCAAGAGTTGTTTTCATCTTTTAGATACTTGGTAGCTTTCCTCAAATTATATTCATCGTTTTTATTTGGATCGGCATTCTTAACACTGATTGGATCTTATCACTGTGACTTTAAGCCTGGCAAATCAAGAACTGACTAGATATTCACCATGTGCCAAATCTTGGAAAAGACCTGTGAAAAGAGAATCGACACTCACCACCTCTTCGTCAATTTCAAAGCTGCTTTTGATAGCATGAAAAGGAGCTAGCTTTATACCGCGATTTTTTAATTAAATCTTGTGGTGAGCGAGGACAAGATGAAATATCTCCTATCTATAACAAACAGTCGTCGCACTCGCGTCTAGGCACCCACGGCACTGTCGACAGTCATATCTTCGAAGTTGTAGATAATCACGTCTATCTTGGAACTAGCATCAACACCAAAAACAACGTCTCCTCGAAATCCAACAATATCTCTTGCCAACAGTTACTACTTCGGACTGAATAGGCAATTAAGAAGTAAAGACCTCACTGGACGAAACAAAAAAAAAAAATCTATAAGTCACTCATTATTCCCGTCCTGCTATATGGTGCAGAGGCATGGACGATGACAACATGTGATGCGGCGACGTTGCGAGTTTTCCAGAGAAAGTTCGGCGAAAGATTTATGGCAAATATCGGATTCGATGGAATGATGAGATATACTATACGACGACATTGACATAGTTCCTCGAATTAAAAGCTAGCGGCTAGATTATGTAGTCCGAATGGACGAAAACACTCTAGCTCTGAAAGTATTCAACGCTGTACGCGCCAGGGGAAGCAGATGAAGAGGAAGACCTCCATTCCGTTGGAAAGACCAGGTGGAGAAGGACCTGACTTCGCTAGTCATCTCCAATTACCTCCACCTCGCGTAAAGAAGAAACGACTGACGCGCTGTTGTTAACTCGGCTATAACCGCGAAACCAGTTTCAACGCCGTTAAAGAAGAAGAAGGAGGTATCACATGTGATGATTTTAATAGAATTTTCTCGCAAAATTGTATAATATAAAGTTTTTCCAACAGCTGACGGTGCTTCGCTGACTTTGATTCTTGCTTGCGAATGTGTAACATGATTGGTTGAACCCGAATTTAGTTATTTCTTAGTATCTTGTGTTCAGTCGAAAAATATTTGTGGTATTTGCTATAATTAACGTCACATTTTTTGCTGAAAAATAGCTACAATAATCATAAATCATTTTTTGTCCGTGACTACTGTGAAAAATGGAACATCAGGTGTGAAATAAAATTTGTTTGGGCAAATAAAAAGCCCATACATTTATATTTCATTATAATGAAAATGTTAAGTACCAAATTTAATTTAAAAGTATTTATTGGTAAAGGCAAAATCCGCATTACATAAGATTTAGGAGCGAAACACGTACATAGCTAAATTGAAATATAAACCTACCGACCAGTCAAATGTCCGGGGTAATTTAAACACATCTTTACGGTTACACATTCCAATTTGGTGGCGTCTGAACGACGGCGGTAAAGCGAAAGGCAATAACCTAAACCACAAACCAACGAATTACCAACGACACGAACACCACAACCACCAATTAGTAATAAACTGCTAATGGTATTAAGATCGCCATTTAGCGGAACCAGCGGAATTTTCGTCATCAAACTCGAGCGCCATGCAGCGTTTTGTGATGGAGCAAACCGAAATAAAAAGTAAAGCGACGCCACAAGAAAAAATATGCTAATCCCGGTATTTTGCGCAAATGCTGAAAATATGTTAATTTTTATTACAAATTAAGTGAAAATTTAATTTAGCGGGATTAATATAAGCGCGCGCATACGCTGGGCGGCCAGCAGCGACTGCTTTGTTTGTGTTGTTTGTGTGGATAACGGGCTTAAATGGGTTTGTTTGTTTTTGCATTTTGGTGGTGGGCAGCATATGAAATTTTAAGTGGCCAAATCCAGCAACTGCCTGAATATACTTTTATTTTTCGCTGTTTGTGTCTTTGCTGGTGTGCGTTGGGTATAATTTTGTTTCATTTGCATTCGCCGAAGTTTGCAGTTTGTGTGAGCGTATGCTTTTAATGCGCTGCGCGAGCTGGTTATAAAACAAATAAGTTAACAAATTTCCAACTGAATATCACAAACTACGCACTTACACTAAATATATGTGTGTATATGTGTGAATAAAAGTGTTTGTGTGTGTGTTTAAAAGCTTTCTAAAAATGCAAAGATCTCTCGCACAATGCTTTTAGTTTAATTTCATTCATAAGCGTCGAGATTTAATTAATACGTTTTAAATGCAACTTAATTACGCTCAATTGTTAATTGGTTTTATATTTATATTTATTTATTAATTTATTGCGCTTTTTGAATTTTTGAAATTTACACTAGAAAAGTTAAATATTTGGTAATTAACAAGTTAGCATTGTCTGAATACATTTTGGCATAAAAGTATTAAATTCGGTTGTACTGAAGCTATAGTACCCCTTACAAATGCAAAATATTCTATAAAAGAACTTAATTTTGATTGGTCTTTCGTATGGCAAGATATGCTATAGTGTTTCGATCTGAACAATTTCTTCCGAGATTGTGCCACAATCCTACGCCAAAGTTCGTGTAGATAACTCGTCAAAATAAAACGTTTTCTGTAAAAGCATTTTATTCCGATCTTTCAGTATGTTCGGTAACTAAGTTTATGCTATAGTGATCCGACATCGACGGTTTTGATAAATGAGCAGTTTCTTGGGAAGAAAAGGACGAGTGCAAAATTTCAACGAAATTAGTGCAATCAAATATAGCATATCAAAGTGCCAAGTGGCATTTGGGCTTTTAATGGAAATGTCAAGAAGTCGTGTTTGGTCCATCGGTTGAAGGCTCTTGATCTCTAACCATTATTATGCCATATGTGGTCTTATTCTTCACCAATCTTAAAGGTCCCAAGGCTGGTGCTTAAAAAAACTGTTTTTAATTTTACTTGATCCCAGCAACCGTTTATAATAAATCATGATAACTATGCCCTTACTAGCATAGACACCTCTTACGCGGCTATAGCCCGAATTAATAATAACAAAATCGTTTCTTCTCTTCGCTATTTGGGGTCGTTTCGAGATACCAAGTCCAGCTAAGTCTTTCTATATCTCATCTCTCCAACGGAGTGAAGGTCTTACTTTTCCTCGGCCTCCACCGCCGGATACTGAATCAAATAGCTGGAGTGTTCTCTTCCATCCCGAGAACATGACCTAGCTCCTTATATCTCATTATAGCTCAGCTCTCAGCTCAGCTCATCGTTCCATTGTCACCGGTATTCACCGTTGCCAATGCGGAAACGACCATAAATCTTCCGCAGAACCTTTCTTACGAACACTCCTAAAGGGGATTCATCAGATGATGCCATTGCCCCTGCCTCTACATCATATAAAGGGACGAAATGATACGGTACTTGTAGAATTTGGTCTTTGTTCGTTGGAAGAGGACTTTACTTTTCAATTGCCTTCTCGATCCAAAACATTATTTGTTGACACGAGTGGACTGGATTTCAAGGCTGATGTTGTTGATGTTGATACTGGCTTTAAGAAGATGATATTATCTACGACTTAATGTTAGGACTGTCAACAGGAACAACCAAGTCGCGAATGCGATAACTGTTTGTTTGATGATAGGAGATATTTCTTCTTGCCCTCTGTCTGAAGAAAGCAGAACTAACGGCGTCAGCATACGCCAGCAGCTGTACACTCTCGTCGAAGATTGTACCTTCTCGGTTTACTTCTGCAGCTCGAATTATTTTCTCCAGAAGTAGGTGGAATCTTCGGTATCGATCGGCTCGGAGATGTCCTTCCCGATCCTGACGGAGTTTTTGGTATTCCTCAACGTTAGTTTACACAGTCGGAATCGGTTTGCAGGGATACCAAATTCAGACATCGCGGCATTAAGGCAGCTCCTTTTCATGCTGTCGAAAGCAGCTTTGAAATCGACGAAGAGGTGGTGTGTGTCGATTCTCTTTTCACGGGTCTTTTCCAAGAATTGGCGCACGGTGAACATATGGTCGGCTCGGCTGTTGATTTTCCAGGTCTAAAGCCATGCTGATTAGGCCCAATCAGTTTATTGACGGTGGGCTTTAATCTTTCACTCAATACGCACAGATTGTTCTACCCCCAGAACGTTTTGAGAAAAAACATTTTGTAGTGTTCATCATAATTCCGCTGGAAATTATCCGAAAATAAAATACAAAGGAAATTAGTCAAATTACAATCAAATCTTCCCTCCATCCTTTTCTGTTAATAATAATTTTTTTTTTAAATTTTTGGCGGGCATTTGAAATGTAAGGCAGATTTCTATTGAAAAAAAATAAGTCAGGTTATCAAATCGAACTGACAACATAATTAGTTTAAAATCTTGGACTGAGTAGGAAATTTTATTATGTTCTGGCTTTAAAGAACGAGAATATTGGAAATCTAGATATTGAAAGATTACATTTCATTTTTTTCTACAAAATGCAAGCAATTTAAATGTACTTTAAGCGTGATAATATTTACAAACAGTACATATATTCATATATTATATATTATATACTTATGTGTATTTATATCTTTGTTATCCGTGGCTGTGTGCTCGCATATTTCACCTTTTATTAAATGCAATTAACGCTTAATGAATGAGTTCTGTTTATATTTGCCTTTAATTGTATTTAAACTTGGTTAAAATAAGCTTAAAAGCTGTCAGCCGGTAAAATCCTACGAAAGAATTGTGAAATTAAATAAATAATAAAATCACTTAACTTTGCGCTCTGCCTTGCCACATACGCTTTACCTTTCTCTCACTGGATTTGTGCCGAGCATTAATGAAAATCCAGCCTAAATCTTACATTAAATTGAAAAATAAAAGAGCGAAGCTGCTCATATGGGAAGCAGTTAATGAAAGGGATATAGGGACATTCATATGTACTTATAAAGGTACATATATATACTTGTGGAGATATAAAGACATGTAGCGATATAGTTAAGTAGGTAATTTTTCGATTTTTACAGTCGCTACTAAAACTCCAGCAGTACCAGTATATGTTATGGATTGATTAAATTTTAAGAATTGTTGGCAAAAATATATCATTCTTTACAAGAACTTAATAGAATTTCAGATCCATACGAATCATTTCGGATAGATGGATTAATATATTAACTATCACTTTACGTGAAATTACCGTACAAATCCATAATCCGCAACAACTATAGAGCTTTCCAAAAAAATGTTTTGTTTGGTTGGTTAAAAAGAGAGGCGCTGGAGCATCAGATGTCATGCCGTCGCCTTTTAGCCATTATTGGACCCATTTTGCTTCCGAGTGCTAAACAATATAAGCCCATTTCAGCAAATCAGTGAATTTGGTAAAAAACTTAAAGTTTTTCAGCAGCTGCCCAATATCTCTTCCTTAAAGTATTGAGAGCAGTGAGTATATCACTTCTCTGCCGTCTGAAGACTGGACATTCACAAAGAGCGTCTCATCTGTATTCCGTCGAATCCATTTTTTCAATTGAGTGGCTAAGATTATTCGCTCGTTTTGGCAGAAGTAGAAACTTTTGGGTCTGCCCACCATCAACAACCAAAAATATCTTTGTTGTACACCATGTGTTACTAGTGTTCCAAAACTTTAGGAGTATTCTAGAGTCCAGTGCTTCAAACAATCCTTGAAGGATTAGGGTAGCCTAAGGAATTATCTTCCTGGGTGCAATTCTTGAAGGATTAGAGAAGCTTACATAATTAACTTTCTGAATGCCACTAAGAGTGTGTATATACTAGAAATTTTTGTAACTACAATAGGTAGAACAACTTGGCATTTTTTCCTTCTCCCGAAGGGTAAGGCTAAAAGTCGTAGCGTAAGATTTTTCATCACAATTGGAGTGTTAAAGTTCGTTTAGGAGAGATAATATAGATTTCTTTTGAAACGTGGCTGATAGACAGTTTTTTTATCTTTGAAAATCTTACGATATTGAATCCTTGTGAAAATTTTTGTTTAACTATTATTCTACTTCGAGAGAAACTTTTTATTTTATATAAACCTAACAATGTAAGTGGAAAATATGTTAGAAAGTAAATCTAGCGGATTGAGCTCGAAGATTAGGGTTTCATCTGTGCGCCGAAAGGTATGCTACGTTTATCTTAGTTCGTTATCATTTCTCTGGTAACCTATAGAAGGTGAATGATACGGTTACATGAAATTATGAGGTACATTTTGTCATAAAACATTCATAAAGAAAATCTTACGGAAAAACTCTTCAAAAATATGGCTGATTCGTTACAATTCATTTCGTTTAATAATTTTCTTGAATCTCGTAAAATTCATTTTGATTTTTATTGCTTTAATTTTTACGTTTTAAAAGCTTAATCAGCATTTTAAAATTTTATTAATATTTAATGTAAAAACTCTCCATCTTTGCTACTTTAAAATCGATTACCAGGAACTCATTTCAAGGCTCCCCGGTATTTTCGTATGCTTTTGCTGAAATTCGCTATAAAATATCTGACATTCAATGTATTGTGTGAGTTCGATTACCACTCTTCCCTTTCGAATTGCTCGCAAGTTGTCAGCTTCCCAGTATACCTTAGCGCCAGACAGTCAGAGCTGTCAACTTCATTGTCTCTGTGAACATCTGTTCGCTACATTTATCTGTTTGTATCTGTTTAATGCATTGTTTGCTCGATGCAGTTGTTGTACCACCAAATGACTTACCGTATATATAATATCTGTCGAATATATACATATATCCATATATGTGTGTATGTTTCGTATTATTGTGGTAAGCTCAGCCACATTCCAACGCTCTGACTCACATTCAGACCACTCACCCATTTAATAATCTCATTCAGCAGCAATAACAGAAAATATGATTTCCCACTTTTAAAAGCCCAAACTCGAAACCGCACTCGCCAACTTCACTACATACCCCCGGCCCACTGCTTCTACTTTACTCTGCTCCCATCACCCACAATGTGGCCGCAACAAGTTCAACAAGTAATTGAATACGAACGTGCTTGGATTTTCAATGGCAATATCGCAATAACTGAAAATGAAATGAATGAAAATGAAAATGTCGAAGCAACCAAATTGTAATGCTGTGGCTGCCGTGTACGCGATGGAGGTGGAGGCGATGTGGCATGAACTGCCAGCATGCGACATTGTATTGTCGCGCTGTGCACTGCGACTGTAGCCTGTAGCCATTATTTACGGCGTGTTATCCTTTTTATGAATCCTATTAATGATATTACTTTGCCGCCTTTGCTTCGTCGCTTGTCGGTTTTATTTGCCTTCGCTTGACATTAGCTCTGTGCAAATAGATTTGATTTTTTCTTTCTTTCGTTTATTTTTCTTTTTCGTTAAATTGTGTAGGCTTACAAATGAGCGTTGAAATTGGCGGCTTTGAAAGCGAGATGAGCACGATATTTTGGGTGGGTGTCGAGTGGTTCGGCAGAATCATGCTGCCATTAGATTTGATTGTTCAATAAGTGGAATTAAATTGCGACTCTTTCTTAGTTCTCCTTTCGGCCCGCATGATTTTGTGATTTTAATTGTGCATATTTTAGGTAGAATGTTCTGGTGGATATAGCTCAAATTCAATAGAATAATGTGATTAAAGAGGAAACTCGGTGTTTGATTAACTTAATTTTAAGGTTCTTTTTATAGGTATTTAATTTTAAATTAAGTGAATAAACAGATATTTCGTGTTGGACGGTAGCCGTTCATTAACTGATTGTTTGAGATAAATATGCTTTTGGAATATGAATTTAGGCTCATTGTGCTTTTTGAATATGAATTTTCTAAATAGTTATACCGTCGGCGGTGTTGAGAGCTTTCTGAGAACGTAATGCTTTGTGAGGAACAGTCTCTTGTTATTCACATACTGTTTGTTAAGGGGTCAGTAGAATAAACTTTTTTCAAATATTTTTTTTTGCACTTTCTGTTCCCTTATGCCCTTAGAATTAATGTAAAAACCCACTTTACCATTGGAAGGTTTCGAAAAAGGCCTACGTTCGGAACGCTTTTTTCATAACAGACTAACACTTTTTTTAACTTGCGGACATGATTCCGGTCGAACTACTCAACCGACTTGTTTTAAATGTTCAGAAAACGCCTGGCTATCGTCCCTACTAGAATTTTTATAATTTATTGACAAAATTTATGTAAAAAAAAAACATGGGGAGAAAAAAAACGTTAATTACTTATAATTTATCAAAATTTTTTCATTATTCTATTAGGGGCGATAACCATTCACGTACTTTTTAAAAATGAATTGGGGTTTTGTGTTACAGGTGATCTAAAAATGAGAAAGCGTATCCGCTAGGGAAAAAACGCCATTTCTCCGACAGATGTCATCAAAAAATTTTGAAAAAGTTTGTTTATACACTACAAGATATACCTCAAGATATGTGAAGAAAGTTATTGTAGAATAAAAATTTCTATGAAAAAAAATTAAAAAAAAACAGGCCAGATTACCCTACTGACTCCTTAACGACAATATTTTAAACATATTGAAGGACCACCTTACAACTCTGCTTTTGAAAAATTAAATAAATATATGAATAAAGAAACCAGAAAACAGACTAGTTGTTTCATAAAGACCGTAAGTCATTCCCAATATACTGCACAATAGTTTCTAAAACGGATATTTTCTGAACATTGAATATCAAAGAGGTAATTCTGAATAAGTCTTAGATCTTCAAATAGAATTTATCAGAGTTTTTGTGAACTTAGTTATGAAAAGTGGATCAGAAACATTGAGGCTTAAGGGCTCAACCCCTTTTCGTTTAAAATGACATTTAAAGAAAAACTATTACATAACAATATTTTATATTATGATATTTTTGAATAAATTTAGACTATTTAACTAATTACATTTTCTCCTTTATTGTAGTAAAACATAAAAATGAGACCCGGATATGTGTAGCATATAAAGACTTTGCATGAACTTGGTAAGTTTCTTAACATGTCTCAGTAAATTTTATAGTTAAAATTTGTACATACACTGTCTAGTGGAATGCATTTTGTTATTTTATTTTGTGTAATATTGTATAGGACTTTTTCTCAAATTTTTAATGGCAGAGAGATAAATAGAATGTCAAATTTTTGGTTAAGTGATGCTCTTTTAGATCTGACAAAGCATTAAAGTTGTATACTGATCTCGTTTTACGTTAGAAATATCTAAGATGTTTGTCTACATCACTGAAATGTCGTTTCGCAAGTAATGTGTGAACATGGAATGTTTTTTCTCACTTATAAAATCTCTCGTTCTTTAGTAATTCCGATTGAGCGCCGGCTAAATCATAAATAACAGTTCAATTGAAAAGTTCCCGGCCTACCATAGTAAAACACACTTTTTTTTGGGAAATTTTGATATTTTATATAATATAGTTACCTTCAGAGGTGATACATACACTGATTATAGCATGCTTTCAACTTTTCGATACCATTTTTGAAGTGCGACATGTTCTTTTCTTCAAAATAGGTCACAGTATTGGCGAAAACCTGTTCATTTACCAAAAATTTCTTCCCAGCGAACATTCTTTTAAGACCTAAGAAAAGAGGGTAAGAGGGAAGAAGGGTAAGAAAGCAATTCAAAACCAGATTCGTCGTATTCACTGCCTTGTGATACTGTAGATTAACTTGGTGGAATAGCATTTTCTTTTTCTTCAAATTTCGATTTAACCTTCTAACGGTCCAATAACGCTATGCTCTGGTCGCTGTTGATGGTCCTTCCTTTTTAATAAGCCAATAAAATACGGATAACTTTGGCAGCGGAGTGTTGCGTTTTGGAACGGGCTCATCAACGGAGTGAAATGATGGAGCCATGTTTTATCCACCGCTCGCTTTTTTTATGCTTACACATCTCCAAATACTGCTCCAAATCATCAACTCGGCATAATTTTTGGTCAAAAATAAATGGGTACATGAATGATTGATATCTTTAGAATGTTTGCTATGTTGAAAAACTTCTCTTTACGGTCATCATTTTGTGGATTTTGTTAATGTTTTTATCCGTGACAACCACTTTTGGGCGTCCAATGCTTTAACCGCCTTCGTTGCTTGTTACACCATTTCTAGACTTAGCATAACAATCATTGCTAGTTAATTTTCCTGGGACGGTATTCGGAAACTCGTTATCAAGCCAAGTTTTTTCTTAAACTGTATTTATTCCCATCAAAAAGAATATTTTATCAACACTCGACATTCCTTTTTATAATTTTTCTTTGCAATAACAAAACTTGCTTTATTCAGAATGATTTAAGTAATTCACAAATTAATGATCCGACAGCTGTCCAATTTATTCACCTGCTTTTTAAGGGTTAAATCATATGTGTGAGGCCGACTTTTTCGATACATACCTGTATGCGTATACAGAATAGGCATAAAAAAAATAATGTTCGGTTAGTTTGCCTTGAGTTATCACTGCAGCAACGTTGTTTGGAGGAAAGTGCATTAAAAATGTATATGTAAAGATATATTGTAAAAGTATAGAATATTGGAATATGAAAATCGAATTTTTGGAAATTTCACAAATTTCTCTTAAATTAACCTATCGGTCGATTTTGAATATATTTGTGCCTACTGTTCAAGAAACTTTCAATAGTTTTGTTACATTTTCTGTCGATTGACTGTAAAATATGCACAATCTTTTCATGATTTGGTACTTATAAAGTATTTCCGAACCGTTTCCAAAATAGTTATAGCTTTGATAAAATCTGTATCTATCATATATTGCTTTATTTGAAGACCATCAAGTATTCCATCTTTTATCTTTGCACTGATTATGTATTAAATCCTTGAGTTTATTTTGAGAAAATGCTTTACCATTTTATTCACATCTATTGTATACTATACCGAAATCTGGGGAGTTGGCATCATCACTGTTTCTGAGTAGTCTATACGAATTACCTGTGAAAAGGAAGTGAGAATTTTATTTTAAAAAACAGGAAATTTTGTATGCTGTAGTTCTTGATATGCCCACGTTAAAATTATCAGCATAATTTTGTCCAAATTTTCGACAATGAGCCTGAGAATATAGATTATATGACGTTTACATTCCGCGATAAGGGTGCGAAGAACGCTAGTCATAACTGGAAAATTAAATTTTTATTACTAACAGGCAGATATTTTTCAAAACTTTAGATATGCAATTATCTTAAAAGAAGAACACATTCAATATGTTCATGAATAAGGTGGTAATCTGACCACTTCAAGGCAACAAAATTTGCTCAAATAACCTGGGCAACAAAAACAAAAAAAAAAAAATAAAAAATTATTTTCTAGAGTTTGAAAATTTCCAAATATATTTACTACTAAAATAATTGCAACAATAGTTAAATAATCCGAACCGATCATGATTTTAATTACTACAAGAATTTAATTAATTGCTCATTTGCACTGGCCAAAACACGCCGCGCGCTCAGTTTGCCGTTTCATTTGTTGGCTAATTAAAAAGAGAAGCCATTGTTCGACATAATTGCCAAACCGCAGTAAACAAATRTATAAGCGAAAATAAAACCAAAGCAAAGCAAAGCGAAATGCCGAAAAGTTTAAAAGGTACTTAATGTGCATAGAGAAAAACCAGACTTAAACACACGCGCAATTGCATACAGTAGTAATCAACAGTTGGACATCAAAATTGAGCAGCGCAAATGCAAAGGATTGCCGTTAGTTTTTTCAACAATTTTTTCGCCTCTTCATTGTGTAACTCACAGCGCGCTTTTATTTAAGCCAACATTCCAGTGAACCTCAGCGAAAACAGCACAGCACAGCGCAGCGAGGCGAGGGGTCAATCAAAAGTGAGCTGCTGCGATAAACTCATTGTTAAGTGAAATGCAACAACAGCAAAAAACAATATCAACGCATACAAATAGACATTGACTGCCACTCGCTTTTAGTCAAATACGCCGAATAGCCAGAGATCAAATGAAAAATCAAATAAAATGTAGCAACAAAATCAATATATATGTGACGATGACAGGCGCGCCGGAGAAGGGCCAAAAAAATCTCTGCAAAAAGAAATATTGCAACTTGTGCAACAAAACTAGGCGCCCGCGCTGAGTGCACAACAGATGTCACACTTCAGTGAATAAAATATTTTTCACAGCGCTGTAAGTGCCAGAAAAAAGCACAAAAAAAAAAAAACAAAAGCTTTGGTTGCATCGACGCTGTAATACCCTTTACAGGCGGATTGATTGCAGAATGAAAGTGTATAACAAGATCCCGATTTCAAGATCTTAAGTGAAGGCCTGCTAGTATAGTCCGAACAGAATAGTATCTTTGAAGATTAATAGCATTATCTTGGACATTGGGCAGGTAGAGTAGATGTCTAACGACGCATCTAGCCTTTTAGGACACCCATCGTGAAACCCTGCATTACATTTTCATTTACATTACATTTTCCCAGCGAAACATTGTCAAGAATCCCTCTAGCGATGGTAGCGATTATTTTCCTTTACAATGTATCTCATTCGTATAGACGAGGTTTATAATCTCCACTTCTTTTATTTCCTGACAGTTTCTACAATATTCATTATCACATTCTGCTACCTTTACTGCCTCCTAACACTCATAATAGAGTCCTTATATCATTCCTTGGATCTTTAATAGACGGCATGTTGCGAGTTCTCGAAGACCTAAACAGATTTCCACCAAATTTGGGTTGGGTTCTGATGACCTACATTGTCTGGTCCGACGACTATGCTGAACGATCCAAACTTTTGTCCTTGGCTTGGTTGGAACATTTTTCTTCTCGAACGCGATCAGCCTGGCTTCGGCAAATGCTTTCATTATGATCTAGTTCTTGCATCAGCCGACATCTGTGCATGACAATAGCAGAGTCAGATTGCATCATAGCACTTCCAGCGCCATCCATTTCATTAGGTTCTGGAAATTTTTCCTCCGAGATATCCCTTATTATTACACCAATGATTACGCGGTTCCGGGTCGCATCCGCAAACAATTTAGCGGGTTTCACGCTGTTTGACTTTGAATTATATACTCTTCAGCTGACCTCTGTCTCTTGGTTGACGCTCAATGTGGTTCAAGCTTAAAGTTGGATAGAACCGTTCTCGCTTAATCATTGGACTCCTGAAGTTCCTTTTCAAGCTTCTCTTTTATTGGCGGTTGCAGCTGCATCCTTCTGAGGAAGTAGGCAGCACGATGTTTTTCCGTCCAGTTGTCTGAGTTTATCCCAAGGGAGGTTGGTTGCATATTTAAACCTTTTGAGGTTATGCCCCCCAATAGTAACTTGGCATACCACATGCCATGTAGTTATAGCCGATGCCTTTCTCACCCTACTACTTTTTCCTTGCAGAGCAGCTCCTCCATGGGGACCCATCTTAGTGACGGCTTCAAGTCCTACCATTTTGGTGGTTGCTGCGGAGCGGACGAGCTCATCAGCCAGTTCGTTCGCGGTTATACCTTTGTGACCGGGCACCCAGATGAGGGCCACTTGGTTATGTTCCAGGAGGCTATTTAGCCGTTCACTACAATCATGCTGTCCTTGTGCTAGATGGTATTGAACTCTTTAAAAACCTTGTTTTCTCCTCGGAGCAACTAGTTCTTCCGGATTTTTTCTTCTTCTATATTGGTTTAATGTTTTGCTTCATATGTGTATGGGAAAAGAGGTTGCGCATAGTCTTCGGTCGACATGTAAGGCTATGTTATTACAGAGGCCGCCGAGTGTCAAAGCTTCGTTTCAGACTGGACTATTTAAAGGTCTCGAGCCAGGTTTATCTTTGTCACGGATTGCATGACACCTTGTTCCATACCTTTTTGTACCTCCAACCATAGTAAGACTTCTCAAGTAAATATACCCTGTTAAGGGTATAAAAACAAGAAAATCTCGCATCGAAATGATTAAATGAAAAATACATATGAACATTTGTATAAAAAAACGTGTACGAGCGCAAAAAGTTGCCCTGTACAGACAAAGCGTCTGGCTTATCAACGCATTTTTTGGCATTTTTATCCCACGCCAAAGTCGAATGATCACATCACTTGCAACATGCATTTTTGTTGTTATTTGTATATGTAGCACATGCTGCAATCACTTAATCCATTCGCATTCGAAACAAACATACTTGCAACATATATGGCACATGCCACATGCCAAACGCATTGCGCGCAACACCAACAACAACTCATCATCATTGTTGCAATGCTCATTGTTGTTTCGCTGCATTTGGTTTGCGTTGCGTTGATTTTTCTCTACACACGTTGCGCATTTGTCCCGGTCGACGCACTTGCACATAACGGTTCATTCATTTGGTTATCTATCACTCAGCGCGCTTGCTTGCTTTTGGTGGCAACATTGGTGGCGGCGGTCGCCAGTGTGCTGCTAAATGGCTGGTCAGTTGGTTGGTTGGTCATTTGGTTCTTTGCTTCGTTTGTTGTATTCAAATTGTTTTAATTTAAATTCCAACTTGACACGCCAACACACATACACACACACAATCATATTTTATTGCGCAGGAAAAAACGCGTCGATAGAGCCACACTCTCAGCCGTTATAGCATTGCTGTCATTCAGCTCAGTTAGTCCTGTGTGAAGATCGCTGGCTTTTTGCGGCTACTCGCCCACACTGCAACGAGTAGATGAGTATATCAGTGCTCAATAAACATTTTTGGTTGCCATGTTTGGTTATCGCTATGTTGCATTTGTTGTTGTTGAGTGGCTGTTGTGTTGCTGGTTAGACATTGCATTGCATTTTGTTTGTTGTTCGCATATTTAAGCTACAGCAGTTGCATGTTATCACAATAAAACACCGATTTGCAGCAAAACAATATTGCCACATTGCGTGCGTGCCACAAACATATATATACACTGATGTATATGATTATATGTATGTATTAGAGTGTTCGTTATTTGACAAGTCGATTATGTGTTTGCAGGCGAGCTCTAAAGTTCTTAAAAACATTATCTAGTGTGAATGAGCTCTTTAAGGGGCCATACCAGTGTAACCGATTTAAAAGAAAGCACACGATCGAATGTTTCGAAGTTCTTTGGACGTAATAAGGTATGCTTTTAGCTAAATTTTAAGATTTTTTTTTTTACAAAAATGTTGAAAATAATGTAGTTATGTGCTGACTTCGGAGGTGCAAAAAAAGTTCTCCCACTGCTGACTTGATTTGAGCGGTCGCTCTTTAAAACGCTGTCATTCAAATCTATTCCTTGCTGATTTCACAGGATATTTTTGGAAATATAAGCTATTGAAAAAGCAAAAAATAAAAAATAAGAAAAAACGTTAACTTCGGCTCACCGAAGCTAATGTACCCTTCACAAGTGCATTGCTTTTAGTAACTATGTGTTCAGTTTATATTGAAGCTATATGCTATAGTAATCCGATCTGAACAATTTTCTCGGAGATTACATTATTATCTTAAGCAGTAATCCATATCAAATTTCGTGTCGATACCACGTCAAATGCGAAAGTTTTCGATACAAGAACTTGATTCCGATCGTTCGGTTTGTATGGCAGCTATATGCTATAGTGTGCCGATCTGAACAATTTCTTCGGGGATTACATTGTTGCCTTAGAAAATAATCTACACCAAATTTCGTGAGTATATCTTGTTAAATGTGAAAGTTTTCCATACAAGGACTTGTTTCCGATCGTTCAGTTTGTATGGCAGCTATATGTTATAGTGATCCGATATTGGCAGTTCCGACAAATGAGCAGCTTCTTGAAAAGAAAATGACGTATACAAAAACTAAAAACTTTATCTTAAAAAGTGAGGGACTAGTTCGTACATATAAAGACAGACAGACGGACATGGCTAAATCGACTCAGCTCAACATACTGGTCATTTATATATATATACTTTATAGGRTCTCCGACGCTTCCTTCTGGGTGTTACAAACTTCGTGACAAACTTAATATACCCTGTTCGGGGTATGATTAGTTTGAAATTGTCACACTGCTATAGCCCTTAACTGCAATCTCTTATTTTTTCATTATGAAAGTAATCTAAATTTTTAAAAAAGTGATATTCGAATACTACATTTTCCGCTGTAAAAAACAAGTCCGGTTATTAATTTAATTACGCAGTTAAAGTTATACATCAAATGATCTGAGCGTGCCCTCAAGGACTTCATGAATTCTATGCTGCTCATACATCACGGTGTACTGTATGCATACTCAATACATTTAATACATAGCTTTAACTGCATATAACTTTGAAAGGAATGCAATCATAGAAACCAGCAATGCAACTATTTTATAAAGCTAAATATTTTATATTAGAATGTTAGAAAAAATCGAATATTATATACATGAGGAATATAAATGGAGGTATAATATAAGGTTTAAATTGAAAATTAAGAACTTTGAACAACTTGTAGAAAAAAAACTAAAACATCATTTAACGCACATCCTAATACATATGTACATATGTTTATGTGTATTAATACATACATTGTTAGGAGAGCGTATAAGCCACTTATTATTTAGTTGCGTCCGGTTCAGTTGATAACTATCGAAATACTAGCTTATATTTCTTCCATTTTATTTTTAAATCGAAAAAAGTATCGTTAAACTTGCAATTTCTTTTTTCAGTATAATATCTTAAAAAATGGTAACACAACTATCCTATAATTTTTCTTTTATTATTCATTCATTCAATCTAATAAAACATTTTATTAAAAAAATCGATTATTTTAATTCGATAAATTTTTGAAAATTTGTATATTGTTAAAAGTGGGAAGATCCAAGAATATTGAAAAATAAGAAAAATGTTACCTTTATCGTTCTGGGATCCCATTAGATTGTTGCAGTTTTCCGCTGTTTCAGATATTGAGTCTTTGTTATGCTTATGTTTACATGTATGGTTTCCGTTTTGTTTTGGCCATACGATAGTTTTCGCAATAGAAATGTACCGCTGTAATTCGGTATAAGTATATTTTACTTAATAAGAAGTCCGGAAAAGTCTCGGTAATTTTCTAACAAGTTAAGACTGTTTGCCAAAAATAGTAAAATTTTTTTTATTTAAATTGCGGGCGAAAACACAATCGTCAAAGTATCGTTGGAGTATCGGAAGGATCAGTGAATACCATTTTTAAAGATCATTTGGGCCTAAGAAAAGTGAAAGATCGATTCGTTCCGAAATCAGTCGAAGCACAGCGTTGCGTTAAAGTCTGTGATACAATGTTCATGAAACGTATTATTACTGGCGATGAGTCAATCGGCCAAATATCGTGGCATAGCTAACCCAAAGCTGCGAAAACGATGTCAGAGCAGGTCAAAAGTCAATGCTGTGTTGATAATTTTTTTTGATTATCGAGGTGTAGTGCACTCTGAATTCTTTCCGATCGGCCAAAAAAGAAAAAAAATAAAGATTTGATAGATAGATAGATATATTTTTATTTCATGTACAATAAATATACAGGAATCAAATCAGGAGGCCAATCCTCCTAAGGACAAATTTCTTGATAAGTTAAGCTTTGCATACATGAGAAATATATATATTAACTAATAATACTAATTGAAGTACCTACATATAGCGTGCTTTCACTATAGGGTAACGGTATTTCCCACAAATCGACACCATGTATTATATATCACATAGTATATGTAGTTTCATATCGTCATTTTGACACTTCCAACAAATTTGTATTGCACACTTCATTTCATTTGTGTCCTGCGCAAATTGAGCAATCAAACGTGACAATTTGCTTATCAAACTGTGTACACATACACACACGTAAATAAATAACGGCTTAACCATTTGAAATGAGCGCACAATCGAATAAACATATCGCCACACTACAGTGGCTGGAATAAATACCGACACAATGGCAGAGAATATATGGAAGAAACTGAGTACCCTGGCGCTTATGCCTGTACAAATATACATATGTACATACATACTTGCATATACGTAGAGTGTTATAAATGTGTGCTAAAGTAAATGTGTGTACAACTTGACATTGTGACATGCGGCATTGTGTCATTTGTTGACTTGACAAATGTGTGTTTTGAGCTCGTTTTGCAGCCGCATTGTTTGATTTGTCGACGCCGTTATTGTTACTGTTGTTTGTGCATTATTTGCATGGCACAAATAACAACAATTCCCATTCTGCATTTATAAGTGAAATTATGAAGTGAAATTTAGCGCCTGTGGGGTATTTATTTGAGTAGCAAACCGAAAGGAACTTGACTTATTTGACAGACACATAATAGGTGTCAAAATATTTGTGTGCATACCATGCATAAATCAACTAATCACCGCTTGTGTACAATATTTGTGTTAAATCAAGTAGTTGCTTGCTTACTTCTTTCGCTCTCTTTGTTGGTCTCTGTCATACACTCAGTGGTAATGGTTTCGGTAAGTGATAAGACTATAATTTTCTTGGTGCTAAAAAATAAAATGAAATAAATAAATAGAAGATGGCGTCAACAGGAAAAAAAAATTTTTTTTGAGTCGATTTTTTCGAAATTTTCGAATTTTTTAAAAATACTTGAAATAAAAATTTTTGGAAATCCAATACAGGCACGATAGAGTATTGTATAAAGAAAATATATACCAAATTTCAGAGGAATCGGTTCAGTAGAACTTTTTTTCAAAATCCTAGACTGGAATACCCCCTTATGGGATCGTCTCAGTGTGTCTCTCCAAAAAATCACTGATTTTCAAGATATATAAATGCATATATTCATTACGAATATAAAATTATTTTTTTATGTTTATTTATTGCGGCCGCAATTTCGGTATAAAACAAAAATTTCAAAAACATTTTTAATCTGTAGGAAAGTCGCTATCGTGATATTTATAGATTTTTTTTTTTTTTTTTTAAATTTGAACAAATGGCGGCGGTTTAAAAAAAATTATCGAATTTTTCTCTTCTTTTCGACAGTTTTTCGTAGAAAGAAATACGAAGATTTCAAAGAAAAAATAAAAGCTTCTACGTTAAAAATGTTCTCTCCAAATTAGAACTAGATATATTCAAAACTCTTCCTTTGAGAGTAGAAACAGTTTTGTAAAATACCAAACGGAAAAACGTGTTGTTGCAGTTCCTTAACTACAATAAAATGTTAATATTACTTTTCTCTAGTTTTCCCAACATTAGAGACCAGAATAATTTCTTTAGATTTTCTAATGAAATATATCTCTATTTACGCTTCTGATCGTTTTCCATTTTATAAAATTATGTTCTTGACTACAATATTTTCTTATCATGGATTCATTATGAAAAATTCTTGAAATAGAATTTAGGGTCACATGGTAACATCTGTACCTATTGAATAGTTTTTTTTTTTAATGATATATAGGCATAATTTCAAGATTTTCTCTACATTTGTTGCATTTTCTGATATTGTGTTTATTATTTTAAAATCATTGTTTAATTTTGATTTGATTATTTGATATTGTTTTCTTAACAAGTTATCAACTTTTCGTTTTTATCAATCTTCAAGTGCGGTACTATAAGTCACAAAGAATTAATGCAGTACGCAGCACATAATTTCGGCCTCTTTTTACGAAAAGCTTCGCGCAAATGACGCACAACACTCAACTAGTATTCTTTGTTGACAGTTTGACCGACTGAGAGGAATGCACCACACCTCAATAATCGAAGAAAACTGTCAACATAATCTTTATTTTCAACCTGCTTTGTCTAACGGATCTTTCAAATGCTCCTTCCGATATGTCGGTAAGATCTCTGACTGTTAGTGGTCGATTCTTAAGTACTAAGTCCTTTATTTATTTAAATGTTGATCATCAATTGATGTTGATGGCCGTAGTGTACGTGGTTTGTGATGAACGCGATCTCGACCCTCTTTGAATAATTTGTACCAATCAAAAAGATTTGCTCGCGACAAACAGTTATCATCCAACATTCTGAACGTTTCGGCACTAAAAATTTGATTCCGCACACAAAATTCAATGGAACTTATTTGTTATATACATATGTATGTACATACAAGTACCCAGGCCGTGCTGCAGTCATCAGTTGTTTTGAAGCAAAATTCGATTTTCAAAGTTATCTGGTCAAAACTAAAGTTTTCGAAGTTCTAAATTTGTTTCAGCGCATTTAGGGTTTAGATGGTGACTGTATATAACGAGCTATATGAAGAGAATTATGTGTGAAGCTATATTGTTTCATAGCAGGTTGTCGAACTTTTTAACCTCAGTATATTACCTGTGTGGTTAATTATTTAGTTAAATTAGCTTTTATGGCTTTGATTCGGTGAAAATTTTTAACCACTAGTTCCAAATCGTGAAAAAAATATTACAAAACTTCTCGTTAACTATTGGCGCTGACCTATCTAGCATTTCAGCTGGAGTAAAGAAAAGAGGAGAAAACTTTACATCACACTAAAACTAAATTTTTTGACTTCAAGGCAAACATTGAAAACTTCCCAAACAAGAAAGAATCAAAAAGTCACAATAGGCTAAATAAATGAAATGAACTGCCACGGGGAAAATTCGGACACCCACTAAATAAACTTTCAAGGGTTGCGGTAAAGCAAGAGGTGGGAGCCACGCTCGACAGTCAATGTCATATTTGTACAGTTAGGACAATGTTTGCGGGCGAACAGGCTCATAAGGCGCACTGCTACCGTTGCAGGGTTCATAAATTTCTTATAAACTTCGTAATCGATTTTGACTTATTGAAACATCATTGATTGAAAGACATTTATGAGTGCTTGGGCGAACACGCGTGTGCGAGTCCCGCGGGAAATTGGTTGCCAAAGGGCGGCGGCGCAACAGTGTGTGGGAAAAATACGAAACACGAGAAATGTGCAGAGTCAGTTATTGTATGTCTGCCTTGCTTTCGTGCGGAGGTGGGCTGCATATGCGACGAGACAAGTTGGCGAATATATGCAATGAACGTATCAATATTTCGGCGAAAAGCGCATTCAGCAGTTATTCACTTCAGTTGCTCGACGTTCTTAGCGCTGGCTGATGAAGTGAAGCTGAAGAAAATGAGTGCCAGAAACAATGTGGCGGTAAGACGCCATATCGAATACCACATTCCTCTCAATGTGATATCAAGGTTGCACTGGGAAGTATGGCAAATGGGTTTTTAATATTTTAAGACTGCCAAAATTCGATTTCAGGCGTCGAAATGGCAAATAAATATGTATATAATATATTAAATATATATGACGGACTGACTACATATTACTACTCAAGCGTACCGATATGTGGGTAGTTGAAAGCGAATATCGAAAAGGAAATCATCAAAATAGAAAGCAAGAAGGAAGGTCAAGAAAATGTGCCAAGCAAAAGGATACGGGCAAGGACTGTGCGTGTGTGGTTGTTTGAGTGGCAAACCCTCAATATGCACGCAAGAAATCATTTGGGGATCAAATTGTCGATGTAAACACGCAGATAATGTGTTCATACGTTTTTATTTACCATCACTAAACAAACACCCAGCCGCAGACACACAAACATCTCTATAGAGACATATTTCTTACCCGAATTGCTTCTTGTGGGTGCGTGCTTTGTCGCTTGAAGGACTTTTGCTGCTTAACCTTTTTATTTCCAATACAATTTTTTATCGTTTTGGGTTGTTATGGTTTTAGATCACATTTGCTGATTTGTTTTTGTGTGCGTTTGTTTGTTTGTGTTTGTTGACAATGTCGGCGTGTCTACGCACATGTCGGTTATGTTTGCTACGCCGACAGTGCTTATGTAATGTGGATTGCTGAAGTGCGCTTTAAATATGATGAAGTTGTTATTATTTTTTCGATTTTGTTTTTTTTCTTTTTTATTTGTTTCTTTCGAGAATGGGCGAAATTGACACTTTTATTGGCTGTCAATTGATTTAACATGTGACTTCGTAGTGCGAAAAGGGCGTTTGATTTGGCTGCAGTTGGGGACTTGTGTTTAAAAAGATTAGAAAATTGGTTTACATGTTTTCTAATATTTATCAATAAGAACTGTGTTGTTCAAACGAGCATACATATTGCTGAAGATCGAGAAATGTTATTTATTAAACAGAGTTGCATATAGTTGTTTTTTTTAGCACGGAGAGTTCCTTCTCATATGTATATATTGGCCTTCAGACGTATTCTCAAACTTCTTTATTAGCGTAGACGCCGTTTATGTAGTTATACCGAAGCGGTTGTTTACTTTTCATTGGAGGCGTTTTATACGTGGCGGCTTTCTCTCTCACCTTTAAACGGATATTTTTTGGCTACCCAGAGGATAATTGGTCCAAGATCACTTGTAAGTGAATGCCGCTCAGAGAACTTTCTCACTTGCATAAACTTCTATATATAACTCCATCCTCCATATTCTTAAGCTAGGAATAAATAAAAGAAAACTATTACTTGCAGTGCCTTGAATTCGAAATGCTCCATTCTAATAATGTGAAGCGTAAAGAAAAATTCTGAAAATTATTTTTACTAATGGGTAGTTGGAGTTTTAATGAACTTACATATCTACAAGCAGACGTACTTCTTTCCCTTCTGAATACTCAAATTATTCATGTTCGATCCAATTGATTATTACTTAAAAAGCTCAGTTTTGGTAATCCAGTGATTATCAAATGATATTTGCTACATCTGTTTACTTATGTTATCGTAAACAAGAGAGCAAACACTTGTGTTTCGTAAAAATGCTGTTCGAGCGTTTGAAGTAATTTACAACTATTGGTATCACTTTCTAGTTGGGTGAAAATGATTAGCTGCGACTCCTTCTCAATATATGTATATGTATTTCTAAATGATATTTTAGACTGTAAAGAGAGCAAGTTTAAGAGCAACAGGTATTTAGCAGATTTAGAATGATCCGACTTATGTCAGAAATGCATCTTTTAGTTCAAAAACTCCTAGAAACCTTCCTTCATATTTGCAAAAACTCGGACAATGGATTCTCACAAGTTATCTTGAGGAGATTTTTTCACCAGAAAAATGAAGTAATCGCCTGGTGTGAGGTCCGGAGTATAAGGCATAAGAACATTTCAACCAAGCACTCGGATATTTCAATAAGTCACTATTTATGTGTATCGCCTAACGTTGTCCTAAAGTAACACAATTCTTCTTCATTGGTCAAATCTGGAAGCTTCTGGGCGTTTGCTTCCTTCAGAGTTAACTGTAAAGCATCTGAAATACCCTCCTGATCTTGAATCCTGGCTTGGTCATCGTTTGCTCCGGCTCACAGCGATTCAACCAGTACCATTTTCCTTTAAAGTTATCGTAACTAACTTATTTTAAATTACCAGTTTTGGCTTCAAAAATTAATCGGTTAAGTACGATTCAATGACTAGCAGTAGCCGGCTAATAAGATTTTATTAAACTCATGAGGAATCCAACCATCGAAGTTTTTCATTGATCTAAATGGGTTCAAACTTTTTTTGTGCAATGTTTAGCATCTGGGAAATCGAAACAGTAGTTACATGATGGCCGGATCCGACGTGTCTATTATTCCATCAATTCTCTCGAAATAACCTGATTAAACCTGTGCAGGGCGAGGTAGGAATTACTAAGGATTGAACCTAATATCTGTGATATTAATATTATCAGTTGCTGTAATTGAATGCATTTAAGACGGCAGCTGACAATCTGATTTCTTTAATTAGAAAGGATGGTAGATATGAGTCTTAACATCACTTTTAGAGCATTGAACTTATGGCACTTGAGATACTATTAGACTGGGACTTATGAAAACTTTTCAGCGTTGTTAGCAAAGCATTTTCCGTCACTAACGTACTTGTATAGATGGCGCCACCAGGGTTCGCTAGATTCAAAAACCCACCTTGTAGTTCCTGATGTACAGCTTCAATATGTACCACTGTTAATTGAGGCGAAGAAATTTTTTTTTCGATCTTTTCCAGCTTTTGTGTTGAAATTCACATTTATAATCGTTGATCAAAATATGAAGTAAATACAAGATCATATTCTTCTAACACCAAGTTATCGCAAAAGACAACTTATTAAAGCTTACCAAATATAACGATGTTAGCTTTGCGGCAGTTATGACATATTTAATTTTGGAACTTTTTTTTCGGAAAATATTATCGTCTGAAGATATAGGTTGTGAAACTAAAATCAGATGAATGACGGATTTCCTAGACTTCTTAAGGATAGTTATGTATAAAAAAGCTTAGTGAAAAGGTAGATAAATATTTTTAACTCTAAAAGTGCCCTGTGCGCTTCAGTTGACATTTTAACATGAAATTTTTGGTATTAATGTAACGGTTATTTGGATCAATATTATCTTCGTGTATGGACCCCCATACCCATTCTATTACTACATATGTGTCTACTTGTATTAGACTCTCCTATGTTATTTTATTATATATGAACTATAGCAGAATTTACACCACTCTTAAGCATTGCCCTCTACACTTTAGGTTAAACTCGAATTTATATGCAGAAGTTCGATTCAAAATAAAAATATTTATTCATATGAGGGCTTAAAGCGCTTAACAGTGTGAACTTGAACAACACCGGCGGCACACTATGATAATTGAAAGTGACTTGGAATGTATGTATGTATGCTTGTTTGTTATATATCATGACTAACTGACTTATACATTTGGCGCTTAACATTTGATTAAAACTCCCATTGCCATTTGTACTTGTTTCCTTTTTGCATGTGATTATTTTTACTCCACTCTGCTATTGAGCTAAGGGCACATAGATATTTGTTAGCACCTGAAAGCAAACAACGGTTTCTTAATCAAAATCACACAGCGCAGCGAGTTTCGCACGTGGTCGCTTATGCCAACTGTGGCGGCAGGTTTAAGCGCATATTTTACCGTGAGTATATAAATGTATGTATGAGAGTAAGTACACCTTAAAGCTACTGTAGCTGCTGGTGTTCTTCACGCTCAGGAAGTTCGTTCATTTCGTTGTTTATTCGCACATTCTTTGCCCGCTCACTCGGCGCTTTTTTCACATTTCGCTGCTTTTCCGGTTGCACTGTTGTCTTTCTCCTTTTAATTTTCATTTTCGCCATTGCCACTGCCGCAACGGAAAACAAATTAAGAATAAAGCAAATAAAATTGGGACACACAGCGGTGTAACGCCGAAGAAATGAATCTAAATGCTTCTAGCCAAGCGTCAAGGTAGTCGAAATATTTAGTACCTTCGCTATGTTGGCTCCCTTTCATTTCGAATTTTTGTTTATACTTATTGTTGTAATTTGGGCAAAAGCCTTGCAACTGCTACTAGTTCAAAAAAATTGTGAGTTGAAAACAAATAAGGTGGTGTTAAGTGAGGGCGGAAACTCATGGTAAGTACTCTGTCAAATTGGGTAATTTTTCCGATATGCTCAACTAATAGTCATACATAATATTTATATATTTCCAGTTGCAGTAACCAGAGAATCGGTTATATTATATAGAAATTAAAGAGGAACTATGTCAATGAAAATATTTTAAAGTTCTACTAAGAGGGCGTCACAATAATTTTATTTGGAGAATTTTTCCCAGAGCCTTAAAATCAGTTTTCAATGTTCTTCTGCGTAAGTCTTCCCTCCAAATTTTACGATCTTGGGGTTATTATTTAGAGAGTTATCGTACTTTTAATAGTTCGGTTTATAGGTCGATCAGGTAACAGGATCTAACTTGGACGCTTTAAAGTGTTTAACATCATTTTCGCCGAAGGTTTGAATGCCGAGATGTAACAAGCTCAGTCTTGTAAATTCTGGTGAACGGAGGAAAAAGTGCCTAGATAACAAGATCCTAGTGACCAATCCCACACGGTTTCTAGCCTTATCGCAGGAATCTCGAACTGTTTTGAGTTGATGCTGTTGATAGTGTGGACAGACACTACTGGACTATATTCTAAATTATGGGAATAGTTGATGCATGGTCATATCCTATGTTGTCAATTTCACTCGTGTTATCGTAAGCTGAACATATTTTGCCATCGTGGGCTATTTTGGTATGAGTTCGTTTAAGGTGGGAAAATTAACTTCACCAAAAATCCGCTTTGTAATACCTATCTTTATAGGATCTCAAGGAACATATATGCCAAGTTGTATCAAGTAATATTAGTGCTTGACAAACAAGCGTCAAGAAATCAATATAATTATCGTTTCGCTGAACAAGTATATTATACTCCCTGCAACATATTGCCGGGGTATCAAAATTATGAATAGCATAAGTAATTCACCGGTGCACTTGTGAGCATCACCTGCTGTTCGTGTAAATGCAGGAGACGGAGAGAGAAATTAAGCGCCTGTCACCAAGTGCTTGGCGCTGCCAACGAAGTCGCATGCGTTGACACTGAACTGGCAGCAGGTGACGATATCAGCGGCATTATTGCCGCTGTTGTGCATTAATTTCACAGTCATCACCAAGCCAAGTCACTTCGCTCCCTACCAACCAGCATGATGGGCTGCGCCACCTACGATGCCTTAAGTCACAATCGCAACTGAAATGAATTGTCGTCGGCGCAATGCAACCGCCAGCAACTTCTTTGCCTTATTGCAGCGACTGGCCCGAAAAAAGCTGCACAAAGTCAACAGAAATAGCCATGGGATATTTTATAATGATATCCTGCGTGTTGTTGCGCCGCGCTTACCGAGCGCTGCAGCCACGCGCGTTTCGTTTTAAATAATAAACTTTTATTAGCAACGCGCGTACGGCGGCAGCGCTGCGAACAATGCTCTGACTGTTACCTTTTCGCGCACACCTTTCCATACAACTGCGTTTTAGCCATGGAAATGAATATACCCTTTAATATACAGCTACATTATGGGAGCCACACATCCTTCAACGGCGCCTTCAACGCCGCACTCCTTTGCATTCCTTACACTTTATGCTTTGCGTTAATGAGCGTCGGATTTTGGTTTATTAATGAATGGCAAGCGCGAAAGCGTAAACAAAACGTACGCCGCACAACAAAATCTCTGAGTAATAATCATAAAAATAATAACTATAATGCCTTCTGCAAGCCCCTCGGTGGCAACAAATATTCGCAGTCAGCACAACAATTGCACAACTGTGAGCGCGCATAAAGGCGGCGAAGAATAATTGCAAAATCTGAGTGGCAATATGGATTAAGGATTGCAGATTGCGGGTGTAATAAGAAAGTTGTCGGTGTCCTTGAGAAATAAATTAGAAATATATTCATACTGACGCAGTCACAATACTTTTCGGTGTCCTCATTTCACTGCACAGCCGGTGGCGGGGTAATGAATTAATGATAAGCTTATGGGATTCTTTCAAGGCTGCTCAGGTGTGTGTGTTATTTGGAAATTGGGTTAATCATTCATTCTGTGGAAATTATTTCAAATGCTGTATATTAATAGAGATGATTAAGCATTGTTTTTTAATTATTTGAGTTGAGTTAATTTTAGTCTTTGTAATAATAAAATATGTCTATATATCAGATGCAGAGCTAAACCCATGGTTAAAAGTCGCAATTTAGGTGAGGTCGAAACGTCTGCCCGGAAGTGTAGTTATAACTTATTATGTAATCAAAAATAACATAGATTTATATTTCAGCTGCTGTTTGCTCATAAATCTTCTGACGTACATAGAGATATGTAAGGTACGTTAAAAGAACATTTGCCACATTAAATTGATAGTTTTATTCAGCATAGTTAGAATGATTATTCTTTACTGCCGTAGACATAGCTCACGGTTATAGCTAACAACAGCACGCTAGTAATTTCTTCTTTGCGCAATATTGCGCCAATTGGGGATTCCAAGCGAAATCATGTGCTTCCTCACTTGGTCTTTTCGGGGCAGTGGATGTTTTTCTCTTTCTCTGCTTGACCCGGCGGGTAGTTGGCCGAATAATTTCAGAGCTGGAGTATATGGTATTGATGCTGATTATTTACGACCTCGAAGTTATGATTATCAACAGTGACGTGGGAGTCTAGTCGCGAGTGCGACGACTGTTTGTTTGAAGACAGGAGATATTTCGTCTTGCCCTCGTTCAGTACCAGACCCATTTGCTTCGTTCCCTTATCCATTCTGTAGGATGCAGAACTATCGGCGCGGTTGTTGAGACCAATGATCTAAGTTAGTTTAAAGGTGCACCTTTTTGTTTCACAAATTGTTATAATTTGAAGGTAATTTAGTAATCCCACTCTTTTCTAAACTCTGATCTCTCTCTATCACTGAGTTTGTCATCGTCCATGTTTCTGCGTCGTATAGTAGGAAGGGAATGACGAGAGACTTACAGAAAGAAATTTTCGTTCGTCGAGGGAGCGATCTGCTTTTCAAATGCCTACCGATTAAAAAGTATCATCTGTTGCGAAGCGTTATTCTGCACTTCATCTCTAAGCTTACATTGTTGGTGGAATTTATGCTGGTTCAGAGAGAGGACTTTGTTCTTTTTTCGAATCTAGGCCAACACTGACCTAGGTCCCAAGATGCGAGAAATCTTTGTGTATAGCCTACAAGTACTTTGTCTTGCTTTCGTTCTCTAAGAATATTAGAACCAGTACTCGCCGGGATAAACAGAGGACCTCAACTCCGTTGGAAAGACTAGGTGGAGAAGGACCTGGGTACACGTGGAATCTTCAATTGGCGCCAAACAGCGAAAAGGAAGAACAACTGGTGCGCTGTGGTAAACGCGGCTATTACCGTAAGCGGCGTCTACGCTGATAAGGAAGGAATAAAGAAGAAATATTTCAGTGTGAAGCGGCTTTGTATTCTCGATCTCTTTGTTTCGGATGTTAATAAGGATTTCACGTACTGTTAAAATCTGGTCAATGATGCATTTTACAGGTCTAAAGCCACACTGATAAGGTCCAATCAGTTTAAAATTTTCACACAATACTGTCGAAAGAACTGTATATACAATAAGGCGGGGGATAGGACAGATGATAGACATATATTATTGATCTGTGATCTTACAGGTTCTTAAAGTAAAGCCCACTTTTATAATTTTTCATACAAAAGATGTATCCCTCTATAAATGAATCTCGATTTTTTTCTGAACCAAAACCGCCTTGACTGATACAATGTAAAAGCGCTAAATTTCGAGCGAAGAATAGTAATTAATTTGATGGAAATGTTGCGACACACCTAAAGACACTTCCACAGCAAGCTTTTAACGCCTTCCCACATCGTTTCGCTGCAACTTGATTAAGTTAAGCGGCGATGACAATCAATGTGCGAGTGGCAAAAGCATAACTCACCAAATAGAATTTAATTAAAAAAGCTTAAATAAACAAAGTAGAGCGAAGCGGAGCTAAATGCCAGCTAAATTACTTGGCGCAGTCAACGCCCCGCGCGCACACTTCAAATGCGACTAGTAGCAGATATTTAATAACACTTGTAGTTGTTAGAGTTGTTGGCGCAGAAGTTGTGTTGGTGGGGAAATTGCTAAATATCAGTAGCAAAGTAATTAAAACCACGACAACGACTAGGACAACGCGCAGAGACACGCTTGATAATGGCAGCGCGGATTATGCTGCTGACGGAGGGTTGGGGATGCAATTGAAAAAGAACCACGAGCTGTTAGCGTTAAGCAAATGTCAGCTGTTATCTTGAGTAAGTAAGAAATCAGAAGTGGCATGGGTGTGGATTGAAGCAGAGCGAAGGAGCATGCCAACTGCTACCGCTGCAAAGCACAACAACAAATAAACGTGTCAAAAGTACCGCCCATTTAACTCAAATTAAACGGCGCTTAGTGTGCTTGTAGGCGTTGAGCAGCCTGTGACATGCATACATACATAGTTGATGCTGATAGTGTGTGCGGCTGTGCTTGTTAAGTAAGAGAAGTCAGTAGTTGCGACAGCGTCAGCTAACTCAGCTGTCATTGCAGTAATTTCAGCATGTCATGTCAATTCTAATAACGCGAAATTATACGATTCATTAGTGCGAAGCTGCACCAACAAGCGAATTACTAAAGCGGGGCAAGGCAGCAGGCAAATATGCAAAGAAAGGATTAGCACTACTATTGATGGCAGGCAGTAGGGAACAACGGCAACAAGAATTGAGGAGTAGAGTACGAGTACTTAAGCGGAAATTTATCTACTACCCGAAATTCCAATGGAAGTATGCAAACTCTAGCCCGCCACAACAACAACATACACACCGTAGATGGGTATAGAAAAATTCTTTTCTTTTAATTTCCGCGCGAGTTTTTCACTTTCTGGCTCTTCTTTTTATTCTCTCCCGCTTAATGAGCCGTTTAAAAATATTTTCCGCTTTGCATTCTTACGAAAATCGCTTAGAAGAAAGCGAGCGTCTGCCCTCCAGTCGCGCTGTGTATTTGTGTGTGTTTGTGCCGCCGCATATCACGCTTTTAATTAATCGTCCTGTGTCATTTAATCGACGCGTAATTAAAGTGCCATCAAGCCGTAAAAAACAACTGTTAATTACAAGCAGCGAAAGTATGCCAAGTCAAGGGAAGTTAGCGGCATAACTTGATTTGACTCTTCTGCTTTATCTCTTCTCTTTGCTTATGTAGTTCTGTACTTGACTCTGTCATCTACGCTATCACTTTCTCAATTCCATAAGCTGTAATGACAGCCAGCTCCAAATTGTTGACGTAGATACGAAGATGGACAGTTGAGACAGTTTAGTTTCGAGGCTGTAGAATTTAAGAAAGAAATTCAAATGAAAATTGAAGTGCGAAAGTTGAGTGAGGTTTCCAAAGAGAATGCCATATATTGGCGCACTTATACAAATGTTGAAATTTTGAAAAAATATTCAAATTCCATTAGAATGATGCGCTTGTTAGAAACCTGGTCGGGCGGTCGAAACGAATTCGGAGTACACCATACCTCGATAATCGAAGAAAACTGTTAACATAACTTTGATTTTTGACCTACTTTGACGTCGTTTTTTCGGGTTCGGCTTATCTTTGTCACGTATTCGGCCGATAATTGGTTTGTTTCCAGATAGTAAGCATAGATCCAAAATTCATTGCCATTAATAAACATTTCATGACATCCTGGTGGTTGGAAAGAATTATTTCACAGACGTTAATGCGACGCTGTTTTGCGAAAAATTTTAATGACTTTGGAACCCATCGGGCTTTCACTTTTCTGAGGCGCAAATGATCTTTGAAAATAGTTTTCGTTGAATTTTCAGATATTCCAACATATCAACAACAATGTTCATGTTTTTTATTGATTAAAAAAGTACAAAAGCTGATATCGAAATTTTGGGTATGCAGTTTTATTTGCAAATAAAGTTTACGAAATAGAAACATAAAGTTGTCACAAATTTCAATAATATGTAATAAGGAACTTAAATCAAAAATAGTCTTCGTACTAAATATTTATATGTGCATATTTGATTTTTCTAATTTTCAATATTATTAATTATTATTTATATAGGATTTTAATATTCAGTATTGTTACCATTATTCAATGTTACTGAATTAAGTCGGAACGGCATGGAATCCACCCAAAATTTAAGGTGGGCTGGATCAATATTGGCCCATTCTTGGTCTATTGCCTTTTTAAGGTTTCTTGCTGTGTCAAACTGTYTACCGTTCTTGAACACTCTGGCAGAGAGGATACCCCAGAGGTTCTCAATCGGATTTAAGTCCGGACTTAAGGTGGGCCAGTCCAATACAGGTATTTTTTTGCTCTGTAAAGAAGGATTTGGTGACCTGAGCTGCGTGTATTGATGCATTGAAAAGTCCAATCGTCGCCATACAAATTGCCACCAAACTCTATTAATTCACTGTCAAGGAGATCTACATATATTTGAGCATTCATTCTTGTAGAGATGTAGCACATAGATGACTTGCCCCTATAGCAGAACGCAGCCCATACCATCACACTGCCACCGCCAAACCCTCGCTTAAAACTGCATCTCCGACCTTGGCGCATATCTCTCCAATATCTTTTGCAACTATCAGGGCCATTTAAATTTAACTTCTTTTCATCACTAAAAATGACGTTATGCCATTCTTCGCATCAAAAACGGTACTTATTTGCAAACTCCATTCGAGCCTCATGTGTCGCTGCAAAAGCTTGTGTTTAGGCACCATGGAGGTATATTTCACTAAAGGATTTTCTTGAATTATTTGCACAATGCGACGGTTGGTTATTTGGAGGCCCATATGAGCTTAAATTTGTCCACTACTCATCAAATCAATCACAGCAAGTCGTTGAATTTGCCGCTTGCAACGCAGATCGATGTTGGTTTTCCGCCCATCGAATTGTTCCATATTTAGTTGGATTTTTTAAATAACTAGATATGCAATTCCGGTGCCGATTTAATTTTTTTGCGATTTCGTTGATATTCGCACCGCTATCATGCATACCTTTTATGACCCCTTGCTCATGGTCTGTTAAATTAGTTCCAGGAGGTATTTTAACTAACCAATATTAAAATATTTTAATTAAATGCTCTATTTTGGACAATTACATACTTACAATAAATATCTCAAACTAATTTTTGCAGCTTAACTTCTTCTTATCAGCAGAAACGATCATTTCGCACTAATGTGCACATATAATTATTTACTACGTAACACCGAAAATTCGCGAACATTTTGAAGTAACGGTACAACGAAGGAGACTAGAAAGCAACAATTGTGATCAATTCATAACAACAACATATTTCCAAAGAATTGCTCGATTTCAGAAACAGGATAATTTTTCATATATGCAAAAAAAAAAAAAAAAGTTATGCACATATAATTATTTGTATGAGGTATGATTTCTAACTGTTAACCGTCGATTCTCAAGCACTAATTAATTCCTTTACTTTATTGATGTGTTGATCATCAGTGGATTTGGATGGCTGCTCTGGACGTGTTTCGTCTTCAACGGCTTCTTGACCCTCTTCAAATAATTATCACCGAAGACCATTTTAACATTCTGCGCGTTTCGGCACCAGATTTTTGATTCCAAACATAAAATTTAATGGAACTTCTTTGTTGAATAATTTCACTCATCGTAAAAATCGTCAAATGCACTTTATGTAGGTCAGATAAATAAGCGTAGACTAAACTTCTTCTTTACTAGCGTAGCTGAGTTAACCACAGCGCGTCAGTCGTTTCTTCGTTTCGCTACGTGGCGTCAATTGGAGATTGAGTTGAAGCCAATAATATCAATATCATCGGCGTACGCCAGCAGCTGTACACTCTTTATGAAGATTGTATCTGCGCGATTAAGTTCTGCAGCTCGTTTTATTTTCTCCAGCGGCAGATTGAAGAAGTCGCTAGATGCGGAGTCGCCTTGTCTAAAACATCATTTGGTGTCGGACCTCTTCGAGCTGTCCTTCCCGATTCTGACGGAGTTTTTGGTATTGCTCAGCGTCAGTTTACACAGCCGTTTTAATTTTGCGGGGATACCAAATTCGGACATCGCGGCATAAAGATAGTTCCTTTCCTCGCTATCAAAAGCAGCTTTGAAATCGACGAAAAGGTGAGGTATGTCGATTCTCTTTTCATGGGTCTTATTTAAGATTTGGCGCATGGTGAATATTTGGTCGGTTGTTGATTTTCCAGGTCTAAAGCCACACTAATATGGTCCAATCAGTTTGTTGGCGGTGGGCTTTAATCTTTCACACAATACGCTCGGTATCAATTATACGCGATGTTGAGGAGGCTTTTCCTACGGTAGTTGGCGCAGATTGTGGGGTCTCCCTTTTTGTGGATTGAGCAGAGCACACTGTGCTCCAATCGTTTTGCATGCTTTCGTCCGACCATATTCTACATAGAAGCTGATGCATGCCCCTTATCAGTTCTTCGTCGCCGTGTTTGAATAGCTCAGCCGTCAATCCATCGGCCCCGTCGCTTTGTTGTTCTTCAGACGGGTAATTGCTATTCAAAATTTGGGTTGGGCAATGAAACGTCTGCTCCATCGTCATCGATGGGGAATCGGGGTCGCCTTCTCCTGGCATTATTATTTCACTGCCATTCAGCAGGCTGGAAAAGGGATCCCTTCATAATTTTAGTATCCTCTGGGCGTCAGTTACAGGATCACCTCCTTGGGTTCTACAAGAGTATGCTCCGATCTTGAAACCTTCTGCTAGTCGCCTCATCTTTTCGAAGAATTTTCGAGCATTACACCTGTCGGCCAGCTTGTCAGGCTCTTCTTACTCACGCATTTCGGCCTCTTTCTTTTTCTGTTTCGCTTCCCTCTTTAACTCGGATGTTGTTGACACTAATGCCAACCTAGAAAATATTATTTAAGCGAACGGGCTAAGTTCAAATATTTTATACTCTTGCAAGTTGTGAAGATAAATGATCGGGAAGTACCTTACATAAGGTTTGTTAGTTAAAGATAGTCAAGGGCGAGTTTTCACCCGAGATTATTCATTCTAAAATGCACTGTTATGAGAAAACCACGCCTTCTAAATTGTATTAAGACATATAATATCTTTACATTAGGTAGATGGGGACTGAAAAAAGTATTGACCCGATTCAACCCATTTTTGATACATAGGTTATAGGATATTTTTAGTAAAAACTATAAGCATTGGGTCCACATACTTTTTTACTCGATTTACGCAATTTTTGTCATAAGATGGCTCACTTCAAATACACTATTCGTGTCAAATTTTCTTGATTTGTATACTGGACACTGAAAGTTCCAAATGGAATATAGAATTGACTTATATGGGACGTAAGCGTGGCTGTAATCCGTTGTCGCCCATTTTCACACTGTGACATAAAAATGTCAGAGAAATACCATACCAAATTTTATTGAAATGTCATTTCACCTAAGCCATGCTATGCCCGTTGTACAATTTTGACCTTTTTATTTGATCACTTTTTGTAGTTTTTAGCAGTACCTTTACATGGTGAGCGGTGTTATAATCCAACTTAAATTATTTTAATACTGTCGGCAGGAGTTCTTGTAATATTTGTGCTGAGCAAACTTAGTTGTTTAGTGGCTTAGGAGATTTGTGCATTAAACTTATGAGAGGGTTGCCCACTTTTTCACTGCCTTAAGGTACTACGATCCCCTGATCAAATTGCAGTTTAATAGTGCGTAGTTATCTAAGAAGCACGCAAAGTTTTATGAAGATATCTCAATTTTTGCTCAAGTTACAGCTTGCACGGATGGACGGACAGAGAAGACAGACAGTCATGACAGACAGATTGCAGGCGTATAAAAGGCCTTACTATTCAGAGTATGTAGGTGGGTAAATTATAAGGCTAGGTTTTCATCAAAAGAATGTCCATTTAAGACAGCAATAAATAAATACAGCGAGTTTACCTCAAATTTTCAGATCTCTGAGGGTGGATGATAATGATTTGGTTCTAATATTTTCTTTCCAAAATCATGAAAAAGTTAACAAAAAGTCATGTTTTAAAAATACTAATTACATTATTACTAAATCTGGAAGAAAAAATGCAATTTAATAAGTAACTATAATTTAATAACTTCAATTAAATAAAATTGTGTAAATTAATGAAATTGCAATCTGTACGGTTTTGCTAGTTTATGTTTTTAATGACCTTCTGTACTTATCTACAATTTTCTACATATACATTCAACTGCGTCTAATAAAGACCAGCTTAAGGGATCGTGTAAAAATGTCGAATTGTTGCATTATCGGATAGTATACAATAAAATAAATATTCTGGGGAACATAGCGACTCCAATCTTTAAACGCTTTTTCTAGGAATAGTGTTTTTCAAAACGGTTTCCACTTTCAAAGGAAGAGTTTTGAAGATGTATTGTTCCAATTTGAAGAGAACATTTTTAAAGTCATTACTATTTGCTCTTCCTATTTTTTTCTACGAAAAACTGTCGAAAAAAGGCCAAATTCGATAAATTTTGTTGAAACCTCCGCCATTTTGTCAAATATTAAAAATAAACAAAAACATTCCAAAGTGTAATATCGAATGCGAAAGCAATCGTGGTGATCGTGCATGACCTTTTTTTCCTGTCATTTCAACAATTTGTTTAACAATTATAAAACCCAATAAACAAACATTAAAAAATCATTTAGTATTCGTCATAAACGCATTTATTTATAAAAAAAAATCGGACAGGAATTGGCGAAATTAAGTGATCTTTCGGACGGTTGCACGGAGACGATCCTTTAACCGGCCTTATTTTACTATATAATCAGTGTTTTTTTTTCAAATGCATGTTATTGAATAGTATGACTTAGAGTTTTACGGAAACTTGTGACATTTATTGCAAAGTTCGCAACATGTCAATATTGTAAAACATTTGGTAATTTTTACATGTAATTTAAGTAAGACTATTTTTCGTAGTATTTATGACAGTTTTTCGCAAATCACAATTAGCTGCCTAATATTTTCTCGCGTTTTTCTATTTTGCCACTTTGTCACTATTATTTAGCACCCTTATAATAAAGAAAATGGTTTGCCATTATGCCTTAAAAACGATTTTTTAGTCGAAAGCGGGGTTGCATTTTAGCAATAACGTGCTCAATATTCTTCTCTAACACATCAATCGTCTCAGGATTATTTTTGTATGCAAGCAACTTCACACATAACAACACAAAAGATCCGACAGCGTTAAATCGCACGGCCATGTCACAGGCCTACGACGCCAGGTGATGCGCTCACCAAAAGTGTCCTTCAATAAACGTGGTACAAAACCAAAAAATGTATTTATATTGAAATTGTAATACAAAAGGGAGAGAAGGTAGCTACTAGCTATATTCATTATAAGAGTTCATACAATCTGAAACGGAATAAAGTATTGCCAAAACACTGATTAAGTTTCTAGAATTTTAAATTTTTTCTTAAAATCTCTAATTTTAAAAGTATGTTAAATTAACAGATTGATTAGCTATTAAAATGAACTGTAAATTGTTTATAAAACAAAAATAATTGGTACATAGTTTGCTAGCTTATGTTACTGTGAAAAATTTCTGTTACTATTTTACCATTATCCCTCGATTTGAAAAGTGCAGTACCTGAATCAAAACTATGTACATGTAATATTAAATTTATAAACTTTTTCGTAAGCACTTTCTAACTTTTAAATTTTTTCCATGAAAAATCCCATAATTCCCAAAGACCGAAGGCGAAGTTTTGACTTTACACCTCTTCAGCATTACTTAACACTCTCTAATATGCATAACTTGCCGCAAGCAATATTTCCTCAAAYATACATACATAAATACATATATGGCAGCAGACCTGTGGGATTAAAACTTAGTAACTTGAGCAACAATAACAAGAGCGTTACAAGCCACACTCACAAAAAAGAGTGGCACAACACAGAGCAGAGTAGAAAAACAACAAACAAACTCATCGCCTCAACGTGGAAAAAGTGCTGACGCGCACAATTCGCATAGATCAACGAGGCGATAGACGATACGCTGCTGCAAGCGGAAGTAATGCTGAATGCCACAAAAAAGTGCAACATGCACGCACGTAGGCTAACTACTACCCTTCCAGAGTGAGGTAAATGAACAGCACTCCTGCCGCAAAGTGAAAAAAGTATAAATCGCCATCAACTTATAAATTGCCTCGCGGCTGACGAACGTATGAAGTGACGTACGATAGTGACGCTTATTCACTTGCTGCGCAATAAATTTGCTCAACATGCATGTCCGGCGTATTTTATTACAACACCATTGACTATGCAACGCGCCGTACTTGCAACAACATTCTTAACATGTTGCCTTTTCTAACCGACTACAGCAGTGTATTTGTTTTTGCTTTAGCCACTGTTTTTAGATTATTTACGTATTTATGGCGCAAACATTTCTGCGTAGGCGAGTGTGGCGGCCCTTTGCTGTGGCAGCTCAAACGCGCCACTTCCGATTTCTTGTTATTGTCTATTTCCAGTTTTACGAAAAATTACCCGCCATTTTTTTACCGACATTCCCGGTAGCGAGTCGAAATGCGATCCTTGCCGCCGATAACAGCCAACAATTGAACAGCTTTACAGCTGGTATGCAAATATGCTTTCGTCGGGAGTACGTACATATTTGCACTTATTCCTGTGTAGAAGGGGGTTGTGGTGGTTTGAGACAGATACAGTTTTTGTTTTTTTAAATTTAAGTTTAATTTTAATTTTTGATATTTTATTTGGTCCTTAATTTTTTAATGAGAGCAATATTTTTTATGATATTTCCTGTAATTTCCTATTTAAACGCAACAGGTTTCAAGAGGTGTGAATTCCCCCTTTCTCACAAAGTGAAATTCATCTGAGCGCTCAAGCTCAATTTTTTCGAAAACACTACGAGTTGACCTGTGCCTTATGTTTCAATACTATCTCGTTGGGTAAAATACATGGAAAACATTTTCATAAGACGTTATATTCAGAATGCCCTTAATCGAAACCCAACTATTTTAAGGGATTGTCTCAGTGTGTCCCTCCGAAAAATCACTGATTTCCTCGATTGTTTTTTTTATTGTTCAATTTCAATTTCAAAATTTGAGAGAATGTTTTTTACAGTGTGCTATCCGATAATGCAACAAAAAAATCGTTTTTTCGAAAATTTCACAACCTTTAGGTGTTGTTTTAAAATGTTTGTTGAGGCATTAAAAATGTTACCAAAAGCCAAAAGTCCTTCGTAATATGTTCATTTATCGAATTCTATCCTATCGTCTAATATAGCGGGTTTTCCAATTGTGGTATTGAATTCAATTATGGTATTGTATTCATATTGAATACGATTTCATTACGGAAAGATATTTACAAATTATTAAATTTTATTATTAATATAATCGTTCACCAATTGCGACTTTTTATGCACTTTTTCCATTTAATTCTTCGAATTGTTGAATTTCGAGCGTATAGTTTCTTTACATAATGTTCATGTGCCAATGATACAAAGAACTGCTTCAAGTAATGAAAATATTCCTTAAGACCTCAACTAGCCGGACAACCATATACTCGTATGAACAACTTGAAAACGAAGAGAATCAACATCTCCGACGAGATTCACTTTCTTCTGAATGGTGTGGTAAATAAAAAAAAACTGTCGATTCTGGTGCGAAAAAATCCACAAATTATCCATAAACAACCATTAGATTCACCTAGAGATTGTTCACGAATAATTGGTTTGGTTTGGAGATTCAATTGTTTCAAGAAATTGTGAGATTGAGTGGCCTCCAAGAAGTTGTGATGTAACACCATTAGTTGAAGTCATTGGTCTTTAGGGATAAATCAGAGTCTCTTCAAGCTATAAAAATTAATATTGAACGTGCTACTTATAGTAAGCGACTTGATTTAGTGGAAAAAGTACTCGACAATTTAATTCATCGAATTAGTTTCGGCGAAAGAAGTCGTAAAGGCCGTTTGAGTGATGTTATAAATTCTATCAATTGTAATTCTATCAATTGTAATTCATACTAAATACAAAAAAAAAACCATTGAATTTCCTTAACAAATAGTGTGTGTGTGTGTGTGTGTGTTTTTTTTTAAAGAAATCATAGCACTCTTATTAGAAAACTCTGTATAAGAGGTCAAAATCCTATATTAATTTTCAGGTAGATATACACCTTTTATTTATGTTTCCTGATTCTAGAAGTCTCTAAAAAAGATTTAATGCTAAGAAACTAACTATTAAAAGCTGCGCTACTTAAACTACCGAAATCCAATTGAAGCTAAAAACCCCTCTTAATAGAATTAAAATCTACAACCATGCCTTTAACCCATGTATGTATGTGTACTTAAGTATTTGGAWTTGTCGTTTCTATAAGCCTATGAACTCCTGGGGTTGGTTTTCGTAATTATGGGCACGTTTAATGTTTAATAAGTTAATAAATCTAACACCAACAACAGGAAGTAGCGGTGAGTTTGAAGTAGCAGGTGAAATTGTCGCACTTGTTTTTTATTCTTTATGTAGAGGGAGGTAAATAACTCCATGTTAATAAGTAAAGGTATTTGCTCGTTTGATCACAGTAAAAAAATATTAAAACAAAATGTTAATATTTTGTAATTTTTAAAAAATTTTGAATAAGATGCAGGTACAAGACGAATTCATATAAGCAAATACAAACAAAGCGGTTTCTTTTATTCTTTCATTAGTATAAATTCCATCAAAACTTTATCTGATTTCACATAATTGTTTGATTTGATGGGTAGCCTACTTAGGATTATTCGTTAGTAAAACATACTTACAAATATGAGGACAGTTTGACAAAGACTTAACCTCATCTCTCGATAGAGCCCATAGTAATAACAATAGTAATAATAATAGTGTAGGATCGGTTGTTGCTTCGATAGTTGTTTTTGAAGAGAAATTAATGAATTAATGCTTTAATGGTTTACTATGGTGTTTCTTCTTCTTCAATGACGACTACCAAAAACTCTTTTAACGTAGTCATACCTCGAATTTTAAAGAGCCACTTACAAGTGTTACGAAGACGGCTACTATAGAGAAAAAAGTGACAAAAGTTCAGGATCTCGTATTACAAGGTGCGTTCCAAAGTAAACAGGATTTTCTGCTATCTTTATCGATTGTTCAGTGAGAATTTCATGACATTTCATTGATCGGAAGTGAAGTTATTGCGTTTTATGTGTCAGTATGTTTGTGTTATCGGTGCGAAAATGAGCTTCGAACAAAGAGCCAACCTTAAATTTTGTTTTAAAATTGGTAAAACTTTTACCGAAATGTTTCAATTGATGAAACAAGTTTACGGCGTTGATTGCCTATCCCAGAGTGCACGAGTGGTTTCAAAGGGGTCGTGGGGACATAAATGGCGATCAAAATGTGGGCCAATCAAAATCTGTGATCACCGGAAATTCCATCGAAACTGTGAGTTAGTTCATCAAAATTCAGCTAAAGGTGTGTGCACGGTTTGTTCCGCACAAATTGACTGACGACCAAAAATTGCTCAGGATCCAACATTCGAAGGACATCATTAAAGATGTTTATTTGACCAAAAATAACTTTAATATTAAGCACTCTCCGCATTTCCGTGCGACTTCCTCCTTTTCGGCAAAATGCATTTGCCCATGAAAGGAAAGCGTTATGCAGACGTGCAGCCCATTCAAAAGGCTTGCACCGGTATACGAGCTAAACCGCTCGTTCGACATGGTTTTGAACCGAAAAACTGTATTGAAGCAGAAGGAGACTATTTTGAATAAAATGCCGAACAAACCATTTGTTCTGTTTTTTTTTTATAGTCTTGTTTACTTTGAAACACACCTTGTAATATATTAATTAAAGATTGCGAGATTAAAAATGCGCGAGATAACTGAGATTTTACGCAAGCCACCATAACAACGCACTACTTCATACCTTCGATATCACTACAGCAGTTGGTCGAATTAAGGTGCGGACTGCTGTACCATCCTCCACATTCTCCAGAAAAAGTTAATCACCGTATAGAACTCGCGTTGCGGAAACCTAGGGTAAAGGGCTTTGGGAGATAGCTGAGTCGAGCTTATCAAACTAAAATAAAACTATGTTGAGAAATAAACCTTATTTTTTTAATTCTTTAATTCTTCCGATTATCTGCGGTCTCTTATAACAATAATCTCTTGAGATATCAAACAACTTTTTCTCCTACTTAACGCTTTTTTGCTTCGCGTACAACAAATTATGCTGAGCTTTGCTTTCGATAAGAAAATTAAAATGCATAAACAAGTTTTTGTTGCTGCATATAAGTTAGTGCAACTTAACAGGTAAGTTGCGCGTTTATCATTCTGATTTTACCACACTGCTGAAGTCTGTGAAAAAGTTAAAGTTATGCATTTCTAGCGCTCTAAGAACAAGCGTTAAACGCCCAAAACTCAAAACAAAAATATCACAAAGTTAAAAGCACAATAAACACTGTGGTCTTTTCTTACCTGATTCACTGAAGTCACTCTTCGCTACAACACATATGCATGTGTATAAAGGGTGGTTCATAAGCAGTTTTTATTATAATACTTTATTCTACTTTTGTAACATGGAAATTTGTATAAATAAGTTAGCAAGTGTTGACGGGAATTTAGAAGTCGTTTGTACTTTTTCCCACTTCTTTTGGAATTGTGGTTTGAAAATAATTGTATAAGGTCTAGTAAAAAGTAATCCATTATTTTTCCAGTTGCTGTTTTTAATAATGTCTCCGATTACGTGATAAATCGCTAGAAAGATAAGATTCCATTCTAAATAAACAACTTAGACAGTTTTGTGGTATCGTTTGAGCCCTCATCGATGATCAACATCAGCAAAGAGTAAATTCTTTGATTAAGGCGAACATACATACCAAGCGGGTGGAAATTTGAATACTCTTTATGCTATATATTGTTAAAGAAGCACCTATCATGTAAGCACTGTTTCCACTGATTACCCAGGGTCGCACAAATTACCATTTGAAATCGTTTAGATAAGGCTGAAGCAAATAACGGAGTTTTAATAAGAGCGCTAAAAATAAAAGCGCTTTTTGAAATAAAACTAAAACGGTTAGGAATATCAATGAAATTCTGTGAAAGTACATTCGATGCCATTAACTGCGTCAAATTGCACGATCGAGGCGGCCAATTGAGTGCGTCTTTTCATGAGATAACACCTTCACCAAACTTAGTTTTCAATAAATCGATTGTGACATTCGTTGTGTAAGTAGTAGTGCCGACGACATATTGTCCAAGTCATCCGATTCGGGCCAAAAGTATTTGGGTATCATTGAGCGGTAATGATCGCCATTCAAAGTAACGTGCCGGTTTTGATCATCACGAAAGAAGTACGGCTCAATGATACCGCCGGCCCATAAACCTCACGAAATCGAAATTTTTTCGTAATGCAGTGGTGACTCAAGGAGTACGTGTGGATTACTGCCTGACCAATATCACATATTTTGGTTTTTGATGAAGCCATTCAGCCCCAAATGAGTCTCGTTACTGAAGATGATTTTTTGATGAAAATCTGGATCATTTTCAAGTTGTTGCTCAGCCCAATTCACGAACATTTGACGATTCTGGTGGACAAGTGGCTTGTGTCAATTTGATCTTGTTAGGATGTAGGCCAAGTACTTTTCGCCACAATGACGTGGTGATGCCCAACGCTTGAGAACGACATCTGAGAGTCTGATTTGGATCTTCCTAAATTGTTACGCTAGCGCCAACAATATTCTCTACACTGCGGGTACTTCTTTGTGTCACTGGTACGATAACATTTCATACAGTGCCTGAGGATTCAGATTTTTCCACTAGAGGTTCAATTATTGATCTGACAGGACGATTATGACGACCATAAGTTGGACGTAGCGCTCTTAAAGTTGAGGCCATTGACTCAGAATTTCGGTAGGAAATTTTTGTCCGTATTGAAAACCCCGTTAGTAACTGGTGATGAAAAGTGGTTCACTTTTGGCAAAGTCCATCAAAAATATTCCATCCGGAAGGTTTTCTATCTGTTTGGAGGGGTTGGTAAGAAATAGTTCACTATGAGCTATTCTTCCTTGGGTCAAATTCTTAATACGATGATGTCCTCTCAAAAAGTGGATTATCTGAAGGAATAAAGAAGGAATCATTCAGAAGCGAATATCTTGGCAAATAATAGGGAAATTTTATTTCATTGGAACAACATCAGTATACTCACATCGATAATGACTCGCTCTGAGAGTTAGTAGGTTCTTATGCGTTCACCTTATAGTCCGGACTTGGCACCAAGTGATTAGTAAAGGATCGGTGTATACCGAATGATTTTACTGGTGAAATTCACATCAAGACAAGCTTTTGGAAATCAAGGGTTTCTATGAGAGTAGTATTATAAAATTACTTTCACGATGGCTACCTTTTAATTTGCCGCTTTAATGTTGTAAAAAAGTTGAGTCCTTAGCGACAACTAATAGGAAATTTGCTCTTTTACAGAGTTTAGATTTATTATGGCCTCTATGGCTTAAATTGGCATCAAGTTTTTGTTTTGGAAGTTCTTTTTATGTTAACCGAGAACAGTACTCTAAAAATAATATTTATAGCGAGCCAGCCCTTCCCTTTGGCACAAAATTATGTTTAAGATTCCACTGATATTTCAAATGACACATATCTTTTTTGAAAATTTAAAAATCAACTAATCTATGAACCACCCTGTATTTCCCTTTAAAAGTAAAACATTCCGTCGTTGTTCACTTTTAAATGTTGCAGTTGCTGTGCGCTGCCTTTTGACGCTTCCGGTGTGTGGTACTTTTTTGGTTATTTCTATTTTTTCCAGACCTTACATACTGTTTGCTGTTGTTGTTGCTAACTTTAGCTGAGTGCTGCATTGGTGGCGTGCGTGTTAACAAGCAATTAAATGCGAATTACACTTTTTACTTCCTATCTTCCTTAATTTGTGTGAATGCTAACCAAGTTCTGTGCTTTCAGCGCGAGTGTATGTGTGTCGTTTGCAATATGTTTGATTGTGTATGTGTATGTGTGGTGGTGTTAAGTGTGGCAAAGTTTTCAACGCTGCTTGCTTTGGCTTGCTTTATGCCAGTTCCACCAAATTTTTGTTATCATTGAATTAAACTTTGTTAAATTTTTTCTTGTAGTTGTTGCAATTGCAGGTGTACTTTATGGCTAATGCTTCCGCCCATCCGCCCCCGCCCGTTTCACAAGCCGACCCTACAGCGTTTAGTGTGCGTGCCAAATTATTTCAGTATTTAACTCATTCGAATTCGTGAAAATGCTTTTGCCTCCCCTCAAGTTTTTTTTGTTTGCTTTCCTTCCCTCTTTGTGTACTCTGGCAACCCCATTTGCACATTGCCTTCGTGTCCGCGTCTAAAGTTGCTTGGCTAAGTGAATGCGCATGTGGTAATTAGCGATAATTTTTAATTGCTGCCGAATGAAGATTTATGCGCTTCCGTTACTGCCTTCGCTAACGTAATACCATAGATCGGTGCTAAGTGATAAGCACAGCAGTTGACGTGGGAAGGCAAGCCAAACGGGAATAAAGCTAAAATAGTTACATTTTGATGACCCCAAGTGAATTCAGTGAATTGAATGGAATTATTGCACGGCGAGTTAAATGTTAAAGGCGAAGGGGGGTAAACGATTATTACCTGATTACTCTTGATTACACTGTTAATTGAATGAAATATGTTGACATTTCGTGCCGGAATTCGATGAGGCGATTCAGTTACTATCCTTAGAGACAATGTTGAGTGGATATTAGGAAATGTGTAAGTTTACGAAAGTGAAGTAAGAAGGACTAAAATAGTTTTGACGTTAGTATTCAATACTTTCTTCCGGCCTAATTTCGACTTAAATCTTGAAGGAGAGTAAAAAACTTAGAATTTGTTGCATTAAAAAGATGTGACTTTACATTAAATATGCCTATATCGACGGATAAATTATTGCTTTAAAAGTCTCTCGAGACACGGTTGGTGCCGAATTGTCATTGATGAAAACATCCGATGGAGTCAAAAGCCATAGGTGTTCTATGATGCGGTGTACAGAAAGGGGCAATATATTCGGCGTATGATAGGTGAGGTCAGATAAGGTCGTAGGGTTGATCCTCGTGTCAAAGATAAAACATATAATATAATAAAACAAGAAAAAAACGTTGAGTTCGGTTGCACCGAAGCCAAATACCTGTTGCCTTAGAAAATATTCTATACCAAATTTCGTGAATATATCTTGTTAAATGTGACAGTTTTCCACACAAGAACTTGATTTCGATCTTTCAGTTTGTATGGCAGCTATATGTTATAGTGGTCGGATATTGGCAGTTCCGGCAAATGAGCAGCTTCTTGAAGAGAAAATGACGTATACAAAATTTCAAAACGATATCTTAAAAACTGAGGGACTAGTTCGTATATACGCACGGACGGAGAGACAGACAGACGGACATGGCTAAATCGACTCAGTTCAGCATACTGATCATTGACATATATACTTGACTGCAACTACAATAGCTTGAAAAACACTAAACGTCTAATAGTTTGTTGAAGAGCTCCCCATAGAAGACATGCATCTTTCCTAGCTTTGTTATACCTGTGGAAAATCTTACTGAATCTATTCTCTAGCGGCTTCAGCCCGCCCATAAACTCCTCGCAGGTGGGAGTTCTGAGAAGGAACCAGCAGAAAATGATGATCGAAATTGTCAGGAATGCAATAGGAGTAATTTTAGAATGTTTTTGCTTGAGTTATATTTACAGCTTCAACTTGTGAAATAGCATTGAGTTCCATTGTTTGTAATGTTCTTAGTGGTTCACAGATGGCTCTTAGAACACGTTTCAGCTGTTAAGCTCTTATGGTTTTTCAGAGCGCCCTCCATCAGACAATAAAAGCATAAGGCATGACTGGTTTAACTACAATTTCATAGAGCCAAAATACCTCTTTTTGTGAAAGGCCGCAGCTTTTTTCAATTGCTCCTCTACAACAGTATAAACCGAGTGATGCCTTTTACACCTTCTTCTCCATGATTGACAGAGAAATAAGAATTGGGTTCGATAACATGTTTGGATGTAAGATCTAGGTTTCAATCTGTGGTGTGTGCTTAAACTAAACTAAAATGATTAGGACTTAATAAAAACGATTAGCTTTTACTTCACCCACACGTACTGTTAAGACAGACTGATGATAGAGATATTTTTGTTGGTAAGAAAACATAAGAAATTTTAATTTAGATATTTGTAAAAATCTCGAAAACTTTAAAATAAACTTTAACTGTAAACTTTAATATTTAGGCTAATTTCATTTAAGCGATTGAAGTCTTGTCAAAAGAGAGTTAGGAACTATCTGATGGCAAACTGGCTTCGAGGAAATTATTGATTAGTCGGAAACAGTATATTAACATATTGACTTAAATTTTGTGACATAACATCTAATTTGTAATTAAATTTGGTGCCATAAAATTTAATAGGTCACTCCAAATATAACGGTTTCCATTTCAAATCGAAAGCTTACAAGAGCAAAAACAATATTCTTTTTCTATCAAGATTATTTGGCATAATGAAGTCTGCTTATAATCAACATTGGCTACATATTTAATGACTTTCCTTTCACAAACTCATTTCCACATCTCTAATTTCACATAAACTTTTAATTTGCCGCCGTTGTGACAGAAAGTTAAGTCAGTACACAAACAACTAATGGGTAAAGGCAAATTGCAGATTAATGCAAATGAAATCCTTTGTGGTTACCACTTACCATAGCGCACAACTACTTCATATGAACGACGGCAGCCTTTTGTTTACTTTCAATAAACCGCAAAAAGTTGCAAACAATTGAATATTTGGTTAAAGCGGAAATGAACCTACAATGAGGGTACAAAAAACGGCACGGCTTAGCAGTGTTAATAGTTTGTGGAGGCAAAAAGGGTAAAGAAATATATAACTAGGTATATGTAATGTGCTACATATGTATAATGTGCATGCTCGTATAATAACATTATCAGCCGTGAAACGGAAAAAATTTCGAGTTCTTTCATGTTCATCGGAAGTAGTTTCGGGTAAATAGGTAGCAACAACTTGAGGAATCAATGTTTGGAAATGTTCAAGAGGCGGCGGGATAATTTACTTTCTTGACAAAAAGGAAGAGATTCTTAGATTTCTAAATATGGATACAAATAACATATATAATGAGTTTACATAATATATCTCGCTACAATTAGAGTTCCACATCCGAACAAATGGTTGGTCAATTCGATTGAGTAGATTTGAGTTTTTTCTTTTCATAAAGTATATTTTAAATAAAATCTGCTACTTCAGGGGGGATATGAACTTGATTAATTACTTAGGAAGAAATTAAGAACAGTCCTTTTATTGTAGTCATTTATCGGGAACTTATTCGAATAAATTTACAAATATAAATATTTGCACCTACAACAGTGATTAAGCAAATATTTATTCTCAGCGCTAGATAGCGCTACTCGAAGTTTAGTAGAATGCCGATGTAGTAACTATCTCAAAAAATCGCGGGAGCCATATGCCTCGATGGATGTCGAGTTTGATCATGGTGTGATTTACATCGAGAAAAAAATAACAATCCAACCACGTACCATTTCTTTTTGATTTCAAATAAAGAAAAAATCATTCGACCGATATTTTTTTTATCAGTTTTTTTGTGCAGCCTTTGAAAATGAGCAACTTTTACTGCAAGCCACACACTGACACCTACTTGATGGTGCTAAGTGGGCAGGCGGTTATCCCTGGATGGGATTTAGCTGCACGCAGCGTGGAAGGCAGAACTTTTAACTATGCGCTGCTCGGCAAATAACCACAAACATGTTGAAAAGAAAGAAGAGCATTGGTGGATCACACTGTATGTTTATAAAATTAAATACTTATTACAAATTAATACGTTCTAAATTAAATGAATTCAGAAAAACATTTCATAAATTTTTTTGACTGTTGCATTGACAAGCACTAAAGCGTGTCGGCACACCCAATAGATTTTAAATTCTACATTTGGTAGATATGGTAATGCTTAGACACATAGATACACTTGTGCTCACACAATTAAGCCACATAAACGTTATGGTGTACAAATT
>NW_017537589.1:497712-505555 GCF_001853355.1 Bactrocera latifrons
TATGCAGTGGCTTAATTATGTGAGCACAAGTGTATATATAAGAGCTTTTCAAGGTACTGTTGGAAATGACTAATTTCACTTTCCAGCTGTATATCTCCCATCGCTCTCATTTACTTTTTAAATACGATTATTAATGATTCTTCCATACGTAATCATACATTGTTCGTTTTCGATGGCAAAATATCTGCTTCACCCACCGGCTATATGGAAAGATCCACGTAGAATCCTTAAATAAGGTCATGCAGGCATTATTACTACCAAGCTTCCGGAGCTGCTGTCGAGTTACTATCGATGTATGCAGCCCAAAGTTCAGACTATTCAATTGTTGACAGGCGATTTCACGAAACACATAGCAAAACTTTTTTGACCGCCAATACTGGTTGGCCACAGTTTGTTCCGGCTATCCCCGATTCTACACTCTGATGGGTTTCGCTGGACGTACATCACCAGTAACCGTCTGTTTGAAAAATGGATCGAGTTTTTTGCGATTTGACAGCGATTCCTGATGGAAATTCGGTCCATGAGGTATTATTTTTCTGTTATCTCATGTGACACACGCAGATCGAGCAGTTTATGAATCTGGCCTTACTTAATTGGTTCCAGATGGGATTTTGTCGAAGGTTCCTGAGCAATCGATCGGTACGATCGGACTCGTCGATTTCGATTATAATATCGTTATTCTACTAGCTGATTTTCAGAGAATGGTTCCTCATTGGCATCAATATTATCAGAATGGAATCGACGAGATCAAGATTGCTCTTAATTGGCTGTTACAGTAGCGAACCATAAGTGTTCACATATTCAGCTATTTCACTTTCGTTTTCGGCTTCATCGTCACAGTACTTTGAAAAATGGCGTATTTTCTCTTTGCTGGTATCTTTATCGCCTCTTTGAGAAGCTTGACTTTATAACGCCATAAAGTGTAATCTGATAAAGTGAGATACACGTTACTTAACCTTCTATTATTATACATTTGTGTGATCGCCGCGCCAACGTTATTAATGTTGATGCAAGCTAATGATGAGCCCCCCTAAGCCCCCTTTCCGTAGACCAGGTCACATATGTATATATAGTATGTAGATGAACATCATGATTTGCTGAATCGATTTCGTCATGTCCGTTTAATGTACATAGTGCCTACGTTTTTTCCATATCGATGTAAAATTTTTGTAAAGCCTTTTCTTCTCAAAAAAGCTGCTCATTTGTCGGAACCGATGATATCGAATCATTGCAGCATATAGCTGTCCAGCAAATAGAATGAACGGAATAAACTCCTTATATTGAAAACTTTTTAATTTGATAAGATATCTTTACGAAATTTCTTATTGATTATTATCTATGGTAACGATATAATATCCGAAGAAATTGTTTGGATATATGGGAATCAAGTGGTTTGAAAAACTTTTTAATTTGGCGATATATATTCACACATTTTGCCATGGTTTATTGTCTAAGTCAATGGTGCAGTTTCCCAAGAAATTGTTCAGATCGGATCACTATAACTCACATCCCCCATACAAACTGAACGAGCGGAATAAAGTTCTTTCGAAGAACCATTTGTGTGTGTGTGAAGGGTATTAAAGCTCCGGTGCAGCCGAAATTAACGTTTTTTTTATTTGTTACGTATACGCCGTGTCATTTATGTAGTATTAATCATAGAGGATAGCTGCGCTTCAGCCAATCACGCATACTTTTTTTATTTAAAATATAATGTTTTAATTACTATAATAACTTCTTTTGCAACTTACGAAGCGCACAACATTAATTATTTGAAAAATAATCAGCAATGTCATTTACAAATTTTGTGGACGAAGGTCCCTAGGTAATTGCGCCTAATTAGCGACATTTTACGAAATACATTTTTCCACAAAAACAAAAATACATAAAATGCAAACAAAATTAAACTAAGGCTAGTTTATAATAGTAAGTTACTTAGTGTCTACTTTGCTTGATGCTAATAAGCAAAAAAGATGCCACACCGCAAAGTAAAGTTAGCTCATGGCTCGTTTTCGGTGTGAACTATCAATGTACATATGTAAATTGTGTGCTATTTTTTCCGCTCTTGTTTTAGCGCTTTTCAGGGGTACCGTGAGGCGTTCGGTGATATAGTTCGCAACCTTTTCCGTTTCATAGGCGTTCTCCGGTTGCCTGCTTGTAATTTGATATACTTTCGGTGGCATTAATTAAAATTTACGCGCTTGCAGCTGATTGCCCTTCTGTCACTGCGTATATGTCTGTGTGTGTGCGAGTGTTGTTCACTGCCATTGCGTATCAGTTAATTATTGGTAACATAAAGTTGTAAGTAAGCAACTAAGTTCTGCCACATACACGCTCACATACGTGCCTGCTACACAAGGCAACATTTAATCAGCTTAAATGCAAAATAAACAATTTCGTTGCCATACATATTCAGCTGGGCGCGTTTATGCTAGACTCGCCGACAGTCAGGCAGCTTTAGTTCTCATTTGTTTTGCGTCCTTTTCGCTATTATCATTTTAGTTTCAGTTAAGTTGAATTATTTTTGCTCGATGGCGCGCAAAAGTTGGTACTGTGGCATGCCACAAAACGCAGCACGATGAAAATGGTATCGAAATACACACACGCTGCTAGTTATACTTGTATTTGAGGTTGGTGAAGCTAAATAAAACTCTCGTCCGTATTCGATGAACGCTTTGCCTCTTCTTCGCTTTTTTGCTGACCCAAAACGACCACATTTATCAGTTCATATGAGCAATTTGCCAATGTGACTGGACATTGCTCGGTGTGCGTTTCATTGAATTTATTTCAATAACACATTGCATACACACACGCACGTTTTCACTTACCCATCCGTTACACATTTTGTGGGTGATTGCTATCTTTCAATCTCATTACTATCACCCGCTCACCGCAAACACACTAAAGCTCGTAATCAGCTAATAAAATTGGTGTTTTGCTTACGTCTAAAGACACTCCCCAAATGCTTCTTATATGGACGAATGGACGAGACATATCAATGCGCAACAGCGACAATTCTATTAAAATACTGTTGCCATAATGTCAACCATATTCGCCGTATGATTTTATCAAAGGCACATTAGAAGGGACAAAATAGCTTTTTAGTAGCTGGCCGATTGGCTGGTGGTTGGGGTCATTCGAATGTTCTTGCTTGCAATTTAGTTAAGACATTACAATGAATGGTCTACCGTTTATCGTTACAAGTATGTTAACCATGCTATACGACAAGCCCAAGTAAACATATTATCCCAATACGTATTTATAATATAGATATATGTATATATTGGTACTATATAATGAGATTTATCAACTTATTATAAGGTTTCATTTAAGTATGAATATAATTTTATTATCTGTGATGTTTTCATTAGATATTAAAGAAATCAAGAGTGTATTCACACTAATGTTATTATTTTATTGTATCTTTGTACACAATCGATTGACAGAAAATTTTTCTGTTGACAGAAATATAATGTCGACATGATTATATTAGTTAAGGGTCACTGTATCTATATTTTTGTCTGATTTTAGTACATGAAATAATAATTTATTTCACTTTCTATATTTTGGCTGATGATTTAATGTTAAAAATTTTACATATTTTGATTAAATAAAGTTGAAAAATTGATAAACTGCACTTTCAGTCTAAAAAGCCCGATTTATTAATATAAAAAAAAAAATTACTCTATCAGTTGTTATAGCGTTACACACGATTTCCGACGGCTTTAAAACAAAAGTCTTTCATTGCTGCAGTGCTTCCGGCCTTCTCAATAAATCTTTAAGACAACATGTCGTTCGTAAAATATGACCTACGGTCGAAAAAACATTAAAAATAATAATAATAGAGAAGGCCCCTCTTGACAGACGATGAGATGTAAACATCTAACTTTTAATATTCCATTCCGTATAAGACCGCTTCACAGGGAGCTAATTTGGTGAGTGAGCCGCGCTTAATTCAATAATTCAAAAAGCTTAATATATAAGATTAAGTATGTATTGAATATTTCTATATAAAAGTAATTAATTCTGTTAATGATTAATAGTAAGGTGGAAATAAGGAGCTTTTGTAGAGGCGGCATTTTATTTATTAATATATTTTTTAAATTAAAGAACATTTGTTGTGACGTAACTATAAAAGTTAGACAAACGCTGACGATAATTTTTTTTTAAAGAAGAATCGACTGGCGCGCTCTTGTTAACTAAAGAAGAAGAAGAAGAAACTATCGCTCGTAATTGCTTTTATTTCAACATCATTTTCCCATACGTCTTTGATGTTTTCTTTGAGATGTCCAATTGGTTTCTTTTTTTTTTCGTCGGTAGAACCTGCGTTTTAGATATGCCCAACTATTTTCAACTGGATTTAAGTTGGGGGAATTATCTGGAAATTCCAGCACATCCAAATTCAACCAATTATCGCAATTCACGTTAGCTCTTAGGTATGGCAAGGAGCACCATATTGCCTCTTGTCGCATACCTTGGCGTTTCCAAATATGGCAAAAAAAATAATTTTCCAAATTATGTATTGGTCAGCTCCAAACCATCATTGAAGGATGATGCTTTACTTTTGGAACAATATAAGCTTCAGAAAACGTTGTCTTATGCTTCCCCGCACATAATTTTCCAGTTGTGTGACATTCTCTACACTATATTTATCGCTAGAGATGACGAAGAATTAAAAAAATAAAACAGTAAGGTGGCGCCAAAGGTTATATGCAGGTTAGCCCATAAAACACGTATTCGCGTATTTTCTTAATGAGCTATGTTAATTTTGGCTGTTTAACTTACCTCTTACATTTTAGTCCATTTTCGTAAAAACATCTACGTAAAGTACGTTTCGAAATATACACACCACAGTCCCTAACTCCTTTTAAATGCTTTCAGGGGTTGAGATAGAAACTTACACATCTTTGTAGTTAAAAGTCTATTTGCCTTTTGCTCCAAAAACTTATTAATTCTGGGGAACCAACGTCTTTCCATTGAGCGTTCCCAGAGAACAGGTAAAATATTCAGCGAATACACTGGACTTTTGTAAATGCTATACAAAGCCCAATTCACGACATTTGGTTCAATGCAACACTTTATTCTTTTCAAATGGAAGTTTTCCTTTATATAATGCTATTGGATAAACATAAGAATCGCTTTTGATAGTTCATCCTTTTTCGAAACAGTTGAAATTATTCTATACGCATCCCATATATGTAGACGCCAAAATTTTGCTAAAAGACTTTTACGGTTTTTTTATAAATTATTCGTGCTATAAACTTTGCTGACCTTCGATTTGACTCCGTATATGATAAATAAATAAAAAGTTTGTTTGGAAATTAGCGAATCACTTTCGAACGGTTGTGAGCCTGACAACTAACATCTAGGCTTCGTATTCGCAAAACCTTTTCCATAAAAAAATGGATGCGTTTTTTCGTGATCTTTGTGATAATTTTTTTTTTTTTTCAAAAATGACAAAACTTGAATAATTTCTAACACCAGGTGTAACACTCAGGTGTCTCAAAAATCGCTTCCACAAAGTATAAGGTCACAAAAGTTGTCGATTTGATAGTCGAAATTTATATACTGAAAATTACTCCTTGCGGTCGAGTTAGTCGAATTAGGCTTATGCCGCAACCACCGAGTTTTGTCCCAAGCGATTTTATTTTTCTTTTTCAATCTTGAAAAGTCACTCGCCATCAAAAAAAAATTAATCGATCGTGGAGGTTATAGCCGTCACGGTCCTACTTTGCGGATCCCCACAAGAAGAAGCTGGTCATCGTTGACTCCAGATATAGCTAAATGGAAACCAGAGTGGAAATGAATCGCCAATTATCATTTTTCTTTTATAGGTTAAATATTTGCCAAATCACCCGCATATCTCACGAACTAAGTGTACAATAGATGAGAAAGTTATAAACGTACTTTTTGAAGGACATAAAACAATTTATTCGATATTCAGTATAATTTCCTCCGTATATCTTTCGGTCTGCCGGTCGATTAGTTTGCCGTGCTACAGATTTTATTGTATATAAGAGGTGATCTATTTCGAAATTCTCAACTCTTTTAAAGAAAAAACATAGAATGTTCAAATTTAACAGTAAATCATTCTATAGAACATTCCTTGGCATTTATTTTCTTTGAAATAACTACGTCTTAGACGTTCCATCTGCTGATTCCAATTTTCGATGACTCGTTCGAGCATTTCGACTGGTAACTACCAAATTACATGCAACACCTGAATCGATCTCGACGTAAGGTCGTTCCATACGCCACGTATGTTGCTGCGAACGGCGCCAAATCGACTCTCCAGGATCTTCGTATACCCCCTCAGCTCTTATATATTCTTCACTGCATGCTGGAAGTGTCTATTAGGTCGAATATTATCCAATAATAAATTATCCTGGGATCCAAATTATCCAATAATAAATAGTACGCTCAGTAGATAAATTATGTTGAACATAAGCTGAGCGAAACGAACGTTTATTTTCGTAATAAAATTGAACAATTTGTAAACGTTGTTGAGACGTTAGTCTTAGTTAAAAATAAGCTTGACACGACTCACTCGTGATCTTTAAAAAAGGGCTGCTGAAAGAAGTACCTATTCTTGGATCACTTGTTAGCAAAATTTTGTTTAGGTATTTCATTTTCACATCATTGCTTTTGACTTACTTAGATGTTCTCAGGACTTTCAAGAGTTAAATTTTCTTCATAAATGAACTATATTCTCTGAATTAGCATACCACTAAATAAGTCAGTCAACTTTTGCTGAGGCTGTCATATATTTTATACTGCAAATTAGAACATCTCTAAATTGTTTTTATATTTGTATAAGCGTATACCAGTGCATAAATCTTATTTAACAGTTTACATGGCTCCAGCAGTTAAGGCGACATATGAATATTTACATTCTCGTTGACATATGAATGTTAGTTGACGATAAACGACGTTTGTCGCGAACTTCACCTTCACCTTCTCGACAGGCAGTTAACTAGATGGCAGTGTGTAACAGAAACCTAGCGCGGCAAAGTGAAAATGCGAAGAACTCAGTGCTCACATTTCACAATTTCACAATTTCACGCCGTCAACCGTTTTGCGGCAAGTGCCAGTGCCACACTTAGGACCTTCGTCGGCGTTCAAGGACTTGCAACACATACGTAAATTACCGATAGAGTGCAAAGTCCGGGGCGCCAAGTAGTCACCGAGTATCCTTGTACCTAACCGACTGTCTATGAGTGTGAAGCAACAGCAACTGCAAATGTGTATGTGTGTGTGGCTACAGTTGTGTGCCGTACGCGCATAATTTTAAAGTGAGTTATTTAAGCCAACTTGACTTTTAAGTGGGCAATTAAGCATGCAGTATCATTCAGCGCAAGAATACGAGCAACAATGTTGCTTACACAATATATGAATGTACTCCTAGGTATATGATTGTACGTTTACCTAAGCACTTGCTTTGCGCGCATTCAGGCGTTGCAATTCAGTTAGTCACTGCGTCATCGAGCTCCTGCCAGCGAAAGTGGAATGTTTGGCTAAATGGGTGATGATTTTTTGCTTCAATACGAACATGTGCGAATTCCAACAGTTGTAGGTAACATTCTACAAAAACAATTTATGCACTTATGTGGCAAATCGTCGCGTAAAAATGTAGAATGACACATACCATACGTAAACCTTTGCATTTCACCTTTTCGCAGCAGAGTAGCATAGAAAAAATCACTAAAGGTCGAAAAGGTAAATTCGAAAAGAAATTGTGGAGATTTATTGTAGATTGAGGCATGTTTGTGCACGTGAAATGCCATTGGTTGGTAGTTTGTTAAAATGGAGTCTTTATTCTTCTTCTTCTTGATTGGCGTAGACACCG
>NW_017537589.1:505710-525030 GCF_001853355.1 Bactrocera latifrons
TCCGTTTGAAGGTGAGCTAAAGTGAGAAGGCGAAACATTCCCTGCATAGGGTTGTGCGCTGGGTTTGGGACCCGCCACGTAAAAAAACCACCCCAATGAAAACGCAACAACAGCCTCGGATGAGTGAGTCTTTATTGGCTCCCAGTATTAATTTGGTTTCTTCAGAATGAATTATGTTCAAAATGATCACAGGTGGTATTGACTTAAGTAGTTCATCTATCTCGTAGCTTTTTCAATAAAGGATACAAAATTGATCATCATACATGCCGCTGTCGAGCTTATTCAATTATATTTCTTCTCTCGTTGTACATATAAGTGTGATGGGCGGGCTATGTAGCCTTAGAAAGAAAAGATTTCGCTCCAAAAAGGCTTCTTTGTCTTCGTCGATTCATTTTTGGTAGCTTTGATATAAAAGATACATAACGTTCTGGGAGGCAGTTGTAGAAAACATCTATAAAATAATAGAAATCACAGTGTAGAACTGTCATGCAAATACTGTTTCGATTGACAAAGAACCAAACAAACAAACAATAAAAAAGCTTGATGTATATGTGCCACATTGGTTAACGCAAGCCAAAGCCTTACGAAACGATTTTCCATATGTGAAGGATTAACATTAAGGAAGGTGTTGTTATGCGTTTGGTGGAAACTCTTAACTCTAGTTGTACTGGCAATAATTGAATGATCTGAAAATAGGAATCGCACAGAAGCGACCTGCTTTGACTAATAGGAGAGGAATTTTCATACATAAGGAGAACGCCTGGAGGATTACTATATGTTTCTATCTATGAAATAAATGAATTTGCTAGTGAAAAATTCACTCCGAGAACATCTTGTGAAAATCGACTGTCTCAAGTTTTTGCCAACAGCGATGCGAGTTTTTATGAGGGTGGTATTAAATAATTAACGTAAAGGTAAAAAGTTATCGAACAAAGCAAAGCAACCGCAACATTCTAACTATGCTTAATATAGTACATTATGGATTTTTTACTTGGCTTTACATTTATTTAAATAGATAAATTATTTATGTGTAATTTCAAAGATATTGGGAGTTTTCTTCCCGTTTGTATCGTATATACTTTTTTATACTACAATAGTATACCAAGAATTTTGGCTGTGCATTTTCCGTTGTTTTAATGTGCGCCCTAAGATCTGTAGAAAAGTTGTAGCATACCTATTTATGACTACATGTGAACCGCGATGAATTTGAAAAAAAGGAAAAATTCAACTCAATAAAAATACATGAAAATTTTACATATAAACAATTTACTAAAACATAGCGATCTTCTAATTATCTCTTTTCCAACTTCGTGTCGGAATGTCTCTCCAATTTTTTACGGTAGTGTGTAGTATCGCATACTACTATCCCACAGGCAAAGATAACAGGAGTATTTAGTATTCCCACCTTGCATTCCAGACAAAAATACACCTTCGTAATTTTTCCAATAACTTCTCATTTGTATTTCACATAGTTAATTGGCATTGATATCATTTTATTTCTATCGTACTTTTATTTGAGATATACGGTTTATGAAAATAAATTTGACGGATATGTTTGCTTTTGCCTAGTAAAAAAAACTTTTAGACTTTTTGTTGACCTATCAATAAAGTGGCGACATTCAGTTGTATGATAAGCAATACCAATTTTTTCAAATAAATGTTTCACATCATGACAAAAACAGAGTCTTCTTCTGTAAAGTCTTCCTTACTGTAGAAACAAGAAAATTGTTCATGTCGTTTGCCTTGATGGGATAAGCGAACAACAGAATTCAGTAAATTACATTTTTTAACCACAATGGGAATAACTTTAATTCATAATCTTCAGAGTTAATGAGACGTAGTATTTTTGGTACAGATTTCAGAATGCAGAATTTTATTTCTTAAAAAGCAAATATTTCGTTTTTTAATTGTACTTTCCCATATAAATATACTTGTATAATCAGAATATATTAAGTAAATTCCATGTGCAAAAAAAAGTTTTTTTTTGATCTATGTAATATATTTTTAAAACTGATTTTAATACTATTTTCAAAATTTATTTTCAGTTTATTTAATGACTTTTCCTTAAGGGGTTACGTGGGTTTCACAGTTTCAAAAAATCGAAACATTTTTTTTGTCTTATTAAATTCTATAGCATCTCTAAAATATTGTCCTAAATTTTCAAGTTGATCCCACTAATAGTTTCGGAGATACTACCTTGCAAAGGTGGACGCTCGAGGTCAGGTATAGGTTGAGGGCGCAGTAGGTAAAACTTTAAACGCCTTTTTCTCAAAAGTATGTTTTCAAAGTCAGTTGTCAAGATTTCTCGCGAACTACTTAACCGATCTTGATAAAATTTTACACAAGTCTTCGACATATCATTTACAAGGTCTTGAAGGAGGGATTTTTTTTAATTACAACAAAAAGTCGAGAAATTTTCATCGAAATTTGCATTTTTTTATAAAAACGTCTGCCAAAAATCCAATTTAAATTTTTTTTTGTTTTCCTTCGTCCAATACCTAGTTTATTGTTTTTACTAAAACACGTATTTTTATTTTTATTTGAGATGATCCTGAAAGAAGATCTGCTGACAACGCGGATGCACCTATTTTCCGAGGGACTGCCGGAAATGGCGTCGTAATGACTGGCATTTTGATATTTTTTTTTTGAAAATTTTACAAAATGTTTATGAAATATGTGTCTTTTAAATAAAAAAAATGTCACTAAAATATTTCATTTTTTATATGTAAAAAAAAATATTGAAAAAAGGCCGTTTTTTACCCAAGGAAACCCATGTAACCCCTTAAGCTTCATCTACTTTAAGATTTTAAATATAGTAGATTTTATTTAAATTAACTAATTTGTATAACAAATCTCAACAAAAAAAAAAAAAAAACATCCATTGAATATATTTCTCTTGGGTTGCCACGTCGCCTCTGTGTCACTTGTCGCAAGCGCATTCTCTTCAGCTATTTTCATATGACACCTATGACGGTATGTTTAATTATTCAAATCTCAATTTACAAGGATTATGCCACTTAATTTAATACAAACACACGCACAGGCGTGCACACCAGTACAACTATGCATTAAACAGGAGGATATCTACATATTTATGTGGCGCATATGACATTCAACAAAGGGTTGCCCTAAGCCAAACAAAGTACATGAACTGCCACTATATTCCTACAGCTAGGATATTTTGCCTTTTCATTCTCTTTGCCTTAATTTCACTTCATTACCCGCAATTACTAAAAATTTATATGCATTAGCTCATAAAAAATAGTTGCGAGTAAAAGTGAAAATCTTCAATTTGCCAACTATAGCACATATCAGTGTCTTGTTATTGTTTTTAGTTACATGTGTTGCTGTTATTGTTGTTGTCAAATGCCTCGCAGGCACCTAGAACACTTTCACTCGATTTCACTTGACGGAGAAACAGCCCTACCGCTCAAGCGCTAGAGCGCTGCCTTACTAAAGTTGGATAATTAGAAAATTTTATGACAACCTGAACATTTCCTTGTTAAACACACATAATGACAACAACAGCAAAAGCACACAAGAGTATAACTCGACAGACTATAAGCTCCAATATGTGCGCCTTCATACACCTCCGCTGAGCACACAGTCACATATGTATGTGAATGTATATGGCCCACAACAAAAGCTCCAATGATATGAAATAAAGCATAAAAGTGTCCTTTTAGAATATTAATAGAATGTTGCATATTTTAAGGCCACATAAGAAAAACAAAACCAACGGTATGCCTAGCAAAGGAACGGAAAGGACCTCAACGCATATGGTTGACGCTGTTAACTGTAGTTATAAAGGATTCACTATTAAAAAGCAAACGAGCAGTAAAGCACAAAAGGGAAACAGGAAAACGCTTCACTCGTGTGTGCGGATACACATACATATATATAACATATGTGAATATGTAAATATGTGGGTATTATAACATATTCTCCATTCGGTAAAGGGATACATGCAGCAGTGAAATATACAGACGACGTTTGAGCAAGCGCTGGTATGAACACCTTAACGGTATAACTTATGTATTGGCCATACAGTGACTCACAAAATTGATCACGGTATCAATACGTAACTCGTAAATGATTTGATATTTTCGAAATTTTTTATGTTTTATTTTTTAAGATATAATATGAAAGAATAAAACACAAATAATATTTCATTTAACAATAACAAATAAAAGCAATAAAGAAACTAAATATAGAATATTTCAGTGTGATCAATTTTGTGACTTAATATTAACAGGGTTAAAAATTAATATTAATACTTCGTATAACCTCCTTTGACATCTATAACGGCCTTGATTCTCCTTGGCATACTTAAACACAAATTTGCGCATGTTTCTGACGAAATAGAATCCCACGCCTGCTGCACCTTAGGCCATAATTCGCGCAATGATCCGACTTCGCCAGCGACCGATTTTTTTAATATACCCTACAGGTGCTCGATGGGGTTGAGGTCCGGATATTGCGGAGGCCAATCTAGTGTACTAATACTATTGTCCTGGAGCCATTTGCGAGTCGCTCTTGCTGTGTGCTTCGGACCACCTAAGTCTCCTAAAGTGCCAAGCAAATGACTGCGCAGAATTTCAATATAAGACTCTGCCGTCATTCGTCCTTCGATTTTGGCCAATCTACCAACACCATTAATCGTCATGCATCCCCATACCATGATGGAGCCTCCTCCAAACTTCAGCGTAGGCTTAACGTGGTGTGCATGTAATTTCGCACCCTTGCTTCTCCAGGTCCATTCGCGCCCATCCGATCATAAACGATTTGTTTTGGTCTCATCCGACCACAAGACCTTCTCCCAGTCACTTTCATTCCAGGTCTTGTATTTTTTGGCAAAATTTAGCCGCAACTTCTTGTGTCTCTCAGTGAGAAGAGGCTTTTTGACTTTTGCACGGCCTTTTAGACCAGCATTTCGTAATGTTCTGCGTATTGTCTCTGCAGAAACCTTTAAATTATTATTCTTTTCCAGGCTATGGCATATTTCCACGGCATTTTCGCATTTGCCACTTCTTATACTCCTAACAACGTCCCGTTCCTGAACTTAGCTAAGAATTCTTTTACGGCCTGCTTATTTTTAATGAATAAATCTGCAAATTTGCTGCGAATTTTACTCACAATGCCAACGGAGATTTTAAGCCTTCGAGAAATTTCGCGATGAGTCACACCATCAATCAACAATTTTTTCACCTCGCCTTTAACTCCATTGGAGATAACCATGTTCTTTTTTCCCATGTCTGCCAAAGATATAAGCAACTATAGCGGCGGAAAAACGTATGCATATTTTCTCTTACCTTTTGTATCTATATTTTTTTAAATAATTCAAACTATTCTATTTAATGAATTCACTTTTTTGYKYACGTCCAAACACTTCGAGCGAAAGTCTCAAAATTGATCACGCTTGCCTTCTGCGTATTGTTCAAATTTTACTTTACCGCTAATTTTGGTGGCGACGTAAAACATATAGATAGCGGTACATCAAACACCAAGCAACATAAGTATTCAGTCGAATTTGTGTTTGAGTGCATATGCAAGACGGAATGAATAAAGAAATGAATATTCAACTGAAGCGTGATCAATTTTGTGAGTCACTGTATATGAGTAACTCACAATTCACTTACACATTCATATATCTATGAAAAATACTTACACTCTTTATATGTATGTATGTGCTTATATAAATATCCRTCGTTTAATTGAGGGTGACGGACGCATCAAAGCGTTCCTTGAAAAGAGAAATTGCACACAAATTCGCGTAAGGGATTAACCGCTATATCCTACAACTTAAGACCAAGTTACTTTAAATAATGACTAACAGAAAAAACTATGTGATTTCATTCACTCCTTTTAATTCCAACGAACATTTGAACGTTATATTCAATAATAATTGCTTATTATTATTATTATTATTTTTTTTTTTTTTTTTGTTTTGATAAGAATAAATTTGGTAAGAAACCTTATGAACATCAGTTGGTAAAAATTCTCAGAAAAGCTCGTCAAATGACGAAATGATCTCAATGTAGAAATATCTATCCACTTTAATTAAAGTTAAATATCATTTAAAATTTTATTTTATATTGTTTAATTTTATGCACAACAATTTCAAAAAAATACATTTCAATTTAATGAGTATGAGATATTATTGATATTCTAAGCGACCACATTTGTAACATGATTCCGCCTAATTTGTCGTGTACATTTGGAATTTTTTATGAATTTCGTATTCGTGATGAGCTTAAATTGATTCGCTTTCGTAGCAATATAAGGCAAACCTTTGGCTTATTGGGCATATCTTCTTATAATGACTTAATGAAATTGAAGATCTGATACTAAAGCTTAAATTGTGTTCAAATATCTACTTGGCGAAATCCTGTCTTTATTGGATATATACATATGTATTAATTTCTTCATAAATTTTCGATTGTCTTCAGGTTCAGTAACTCCATTGATTCAAACCACTCCTTAGATAATTGTTCGTACCTACGTTTCTCCGCTTTATCATTGTAGTTTATAATATTGCATAGTGGAGCTGTAACTTCGTTGTTTCTTTAGTTTCACTATCAATTTTCTTTTATCAATAGAATATATGGCCAATAAACTTACATCAGGACTTTACTTGCGGTTAACAATCATTACCTCAAAGATTTTCTTTATACTGAAACCAATACTAACTGCGAAAACAGTACCCATCTAGCTGAAGAGTAGACGAGCGAGTGATCCCCATTTTCCAATGTATTAGAAAATAAGGATGAATTGAGTGAATGGGTCGTTAATATGAATGAATAAGTTTCACATAGAATTCTGTACTGTCATCTAATTACATAAATACATACATAATTATATATGAGCAAATACTACTGGAGAAAGAAACATTTTCTGCTTGTACTTTAGTCTAAAAACTAATCCGTGGTTTAATTGTTGGGGACGATATTTAAGCAAACGATGACACAACCCTAAAAAAATAATAGTTTTTCAGTAGTTAGAAAACTAACAAAAAAACATTCAAATAATACTCAGACAGCAGCACAACCTCTTCGAAAACCGCATGCGGAGCAACTGGATTTCAATTAAATTGAATTTAAGCAGCATTGCAGACATTGAATAATAGAAAGCTTTCTGCAATATTTCAATGCTTCAAACAACAGCAACTAGGGCACACACCTAAGCCATGCTCTTCGTATACATTTCAACTGCTGCAAGTAGCGCCAACTGGCAGCCAGCAAGCACTCAAAGCGGCATCAACCGGCTGGGCAACAAAAGTAACTCAATTTATGGCCGAAATTTCACTCACTTCACCAAGCGTTTGTCTGTCTGTGCGCCGACACTTTACCAAACACCAAATATACACACAAAAAGTTAGGAATGGCTTTGCTGGAGTGTTGCGTGTTGGTCGTGGTGGTTTGCTGGTCTAGACGCCGACAACTCGGTTTAACCCCCTAACTGCTGGTATTGGTTGCTCTTTAAGTGCAAGCAAGTCGTCAGCGTATTGTTGTAATTGTTGCTTGTCTTCGGCAGATAGCCACTCAAAATCGTTTTCGTCAACATCCACCCTGCGCCCCTATCAATAGTAGGTGGCAGCCCCAGCCCGCCAAGCGAGTGGTTATCCCTAGAATATTGAATGCTCGGGACCATCTACGCATACTCACACTAATACTGTTCGATTATATAAAGTTATATAGATCTTGTTTGTGCATATTTACTAATCCTTGGCTGTGTTGTGCATTGGAGTCTTTGAAGGCGTCAACTTTGTGTGAACTTACATATTTCATTGTTTTTTTAATTTTTATACCCTTAGACAGGTTATATTTAGTTTGCCATCTAGAAGGCACCCCGGATATCATATAAAGTATATATATGTCTATAAAGTATATATATAAATGATAAAAGTGAACAGCTCAGTTAGTTAAGGAAAGTTTGTGCGTTTGTTTGTATATACGTGTATTCGTCTCTCAGATTTCGGGATATTGACCTGAAATTTCGTACACTTCTTTTATAGGACCATCATAGCATATAGCTGTCATACAAACTGAACGATCCAAATCAAATTCTTATATGGAATTTCTTTTTAATTGACGAGATATCTTCACTAAATTTGGTAAAAATTATTCTCCAAGATAACTAGGCAATCTCTCAATATATTATATTATTCAGACCCGATCACTAAGACATATAGCTTTCATACAAACTTACCGTTAAAAAATTATGGTATGAACAACCTTTTAATTGTGACGGCAATTGCAGTTCGGTGCAGTTGCAACTTACGTTCGAAGTTAACGTTTTATAATGTTTCGTTGCTTTGCGCAAAAGTTTACGCCTCTCGCCCCGGTTTTCAGATTTTCTAATCAAATAAATTACCTACCGATCTTCCGGCACCAAAACTCTTCACATAAAGTAAAACACTTGCCTTTGTTCAGCTATTCCATGTGTGTATATTGTGTATTTACTTTCCATTCTATTTTTCACTTTAGTCTATTTTTAATCGTTACTTATTTGTTCTTCGATAATATGGTATATATATATTTTTTTTTATTTACGTATTAACACACAACTTTCGCTACTTCAGCATAATTTTCTTCGGCTCTAATTTGTTATTTTGCTCTATGCATTCAATTACTTTCTAATTTTTAATAGTTTCGGTATCAAACATTAAATTTTAATTATTTTCTGTATATTTTAACCACGTATGTACATAAATGTCTTCTAATGAATAGTTTGATTGTGAAACCAAAATCAAGCTAACTTTTATCTTCAATTTCTGTGTTCCTTAAGTATTCTATTTTCTTTGGTGGTTGTTTGAGTATTCACTTTAGATGTATTTTTATGCTTTTTGTTTATGTTATGACATACTATTTACAAGCATTGCTTTTATTTGAATGAGATAACCATTAAGTTTACAATTTTCAATACTATTTCTTATTTTTCTTAGCACTAAATCCCGATTATAATATAAACCACATTAAATATTAAAAAATGAGTTAATAAGATAATAATTAACGGAAATGAAAGGACAGTAAAATATAATTAGTTAACTGCAAAAACAAACATATTAAATATGCGTCAGGTTATCAGGTATTTATCAGAGTTAAAGTGGTATTCTAATCTGGAAATATGCAGACATTAAATGCTTTTGTTATATTTGCATAGTTTAGAAATCAAACTATTTTTTTCCAAAAGAGACTTTCATAGTTCAAACTATTGTCAAAGCTATAGCCGCTTAGAGTCCTGGCATCTCGTCCAGTTTAATATACTTAATACTTTGCACATGATATCACAAGATCTATTCAGTTGATTTATTTCCAATTTGGCATGAATATAGAAATAGTGCTACAATACTCAGCATGTACTGATACACAAAAAATTAATTTTAATATTAGTCGGTTAGTTGTTAGTTTGATCAAGGACAATAAAAATTAAAATGCGACATGCCATTTATATTGTCTGGAGTATCTTTTTGGGTATAATTGTGGTTATTTTAAATGATACCTAGAAGGTGGGTATAATTATTACCTGATTTCTCTAAACGGATCATTTTCCTGCTAGCTATCTTTAAATGCTGCACTCAAAAAATTTAGAATCAATAACGTTAGTTTTACACATTTTATACGAGTTTCCTATTGTGACTAGTTCAAATGACAAATCAAAATACAAAATTTTATTTTTTTCTTAAGTTTTAAAAATTTATAGAAAATAAAGCTAAGTGGTTACCAAAGCATTTTTTGATGCGGAAAAGACAATGTCTTTAATAAGAAATAATTGTAGGATATTTGCTTATACCGCTAAGGATATTCTAGCACAGGGTTGCACCACTGCTTGTTTTTCTGGGCAAAGAGTAGTAAGACTTTTTAATTTAAATTTCGCACGAAAACCCATTTGTCGAAATATGTTTTTTCTAGGTTGGTATGACTGCTAATGATATCTGTGATAAATATCATATTAAGGTAGTAGTAAAATCGAAAAATAATTTTTTGCCTCATTTGAAAGGTCAATGTCTTGAGAATATACTGTGAAAATTTCAGATAGAAATTCGAAATATTTCGGGAGTTATAACGAGATTCCTACAGCGCCTCGGAGTCCTCTCTCTCGGAGTTGTTAAACTTTAAACGCGTTTTTCTCAAAACATTGTCCCGGCCCAAATCCCGGGTCCTCACTTTTTTCTACTAAACGGATTGCTTTCAAATTTTAACAGGCTGTTCTACATGCTTACAGTTCTCGTCGGTACTAACAAGAAATTTTTCATCCCTAACTTTTTATTTTACAACCCTTTCTTTGCTGAAATAAAAGGATTTTTTTTCAAAGTCCGCCATTTTGTTATTTACCCTTGAAATTTAACTTCAGTAGTTCCGACCAGAATGACATGTCTATAGATTAAGTATAATCAAGATTATTTGATTTTAGATAGCATCAAGAGCCAAAATCATCCGGGCCTCCCACGTGCATTTTTTTTTTTGTTGGAGATTCCAACTTCGAGTGACAACAATAATAGTTTCAAATAAATTTTTTTTTTATATTTTCAATATGTAAATAAAAAAACACTCTAAATATTCAAGATAACTCATTTTTATTTTCCTATAAAAAACCACCCTCCAAAGAAGTCATGAAAATAGACATAAGTTACCAGACTACTACCTTAAATTAATCGTTAAGAATACAGGTACGGTCAGGATGTTGGAAAATGCCTTCGGTGATAATTGTTTGCCGTGAGCAAGGTTTTTTGGTACAAATTATTCAACTGATTATATCAACTGATGATCAGAACGTCCATAAAATAAAGGATTTGGTGCTCGAGAATCGACAATTACTAGTCTGAGATCTTACTGGCATCGTTGCAATTTCCTAAGGTTCAGTGAAATCCAGTTTGAAAGATCATTTGGGCCTTAAAAGTGAAAGCAAATTGATTGCAAACTCACTAAATTTTTTTTAAAACAGCGTCACATTAACGTCTGTGAAATAATGCCAATAATTGGATATATGCTTACGATCTGGAAACAGCCGACAACTCTCGGTTTTCGCACCATGATAATGCATTGTTGCATACTGCATTGATTCTTCGTGAGTTCTCCGCAAATTTTCAATTAACTTCTGGCTATTTTGCAAAGTGAAACGACTGCTCCGAGAAAACCATTTAGGGTCAATTGAAAACATTAAGGGATTACATGGCTTTCCTCGGGATTATTTTCAACATTTTTTTCTCTTATAAAAAATAAAATATTTTATTGGAACATTTTATTGTTAAAAGTGTATGTTTGTTATTAACCAAGAAATTCTGATATTTTTGGAAAAAAATTTTTGAGAATAGGGCATTGCGACGCCGCCATTTCCGGTGACCCTTCGAAAAAAATATGGGCCAGCGCTGGAAAAAATATGTATTTAGTTTAAAGTTAATGAACTTGGATGAAGGAAAAAAAATAAAAATTATTGGATTTTTGGCGCACATTTTTCCAAAAAAAAAATTTATATAATTTTGCGACACTTTCTTTTGAAATATTTGTAACGAAAAATTAATCGTTCATCCAACTCTTTAAGAATTGTATCTCAAAGGAATGTGTAAAATTTCGTGAAGATCGATTGAGTAGTTCTCGAGTCTACCGGCTTCAAAAACACAGCTTCGAGACAAACGCGTTTAAAGACGGTAGCTAGCTGCGAGCTCAGAATTTGTCAAGGCGTATCGCCGAAAGTATTACCGGGATCAACTTGAAAATTTAGGGTAATATTTTAGAGGTGTTACAAAATTCAATAAGACAATAAAACTTGTTGAAACCCGTTAACCCATGTAACCCCTTTAACGTGAATCACATTAAAGGCTATTCCGGAAATTGACTTTAAGAATTATTTCGAGGATTTGAAAAAACGTTAGCGCAAATGCATTGGGGCCAAGGGGGATTACTTTGAGAAGAACGACATAGACTTTGAAGAATTTTAAATTATGAACAAAGTCTTAAATGTTCTTTACTCATAGTAGTATTAGTGAACTTTGGAAGGCCACCGAGTTTTCAGTTAATTGAAATAGTAGAATACTCTGTTTATTATATTTGAAGTGCTGTCTAATTGACACGAAAAAACTGAATTCTTAGATTATACTTACGTTTGCTCCATTTTGTTATTTTGTTATTCCAGCGAAGTGGGGTTATCTAAATGTGCATGAAGTTTTTAGAAAAACATATTTTTTTATACCTGATTTTGAATGAAATTCATTTTAGATGTTTGATTTCGAATACTCCAATATAAGTGACTGATTGTTTGCCAACCCTCTTGATTTCAATAAAATAGAAAGTATATTCTGTGGATTTGCAGACCTTTTATTATTCTAGCGCGTGTTTGTTTGTCCATTGTTTGCAAGAGAACGCTGATGACTTTAAATTATTTTCACTTTTAATTTAGTTATCTTCTTTTATTTTATTAATTGCTAATGAGTATATACAGTACGTCGGTATTTTATTCTAAATAATTCTGAACTGGGTGCGCCAGCTTTCATATCAATATTTAATAATTTGGACAGCTAAATATTATTAAAAGTCGGCTGTTATATCCCACTTTCTTACCGAAGTATCGCGCACCCTTTACATTTGCCTGGTTGCAAAACAACAGACCACAAGCCAAAGTTAACAAGCTCTCGAATATGCGCTAACGCCGTAAAATCACAAACTAAACAAAATAAGAAATAGTGTGCTATTTACATTTGTCTAATTATTAAATATTTATTGCATAATACTATGTATTACATACTCTTATATATACTATAAATGATGCGCATACTTATTTACAGTAATGTTTCAACAAATTCTAATTTGCCAAGCTTCATTATCAGACATACAGTCCTACATACAAACATTCACACTACAATATAGTATGGTTATTTATATATTTATTATGTATTTTATAGCTATACTCAGTATATTTTATGCACGCGTTAGTTCTCAGTAATTATTGTTTCGATTAATAATATAATTAACTCGGTGGTTTTTTCACCAATTATTCCGCATGGATTTTTCCAAACAAATATTTGCTTTTTCTATAATTTTATACTCTTTGTTTTCTTTATATAATATTTTATTAAAGCCTATTTACTCATACATACAATGCTGCGTTCTTTTAACAATTTTCAGTTACCTGTATATTTATTATTACACATGTGTATATATTTTTATTTTATATATGTATTTGATATTTATATCGTCTTTGGTAAGGTGGGCAGTTGATTCAAATAACCACTTAAGGATATTTTCTTTTGTAAGTCGCCTCCACATGGCTCTTGGGTTTTTTGCGGAGCTTCTGTTATGTTAATAATGAAATCAGTGTCTAAAATTGAACAGAAGGGATCTAAATTCGAACTGCCATTGAACCTCATTCTCAACTGTCAGGAGTAAAAAAAGGTTAACATAAATGATATGAAATGGATACTAACGAAATTTTGTTTTTATAAATCGCTTAAAAATAGTTTGGTAATTACGAAATTATTGGTAATTTTATTCTAGCGGCAGCTTTTTGATTTTTGTTTCTTAATTTTTTTTATCGTGTTCCAAAAGTACACAAAGTTCGCCTTAAAGTTCTGAGCTCTTCCACTAGATGGAAAAGTCCTTCACATCGTAAAGTAAAAAGTAAAACAATAAACACATAAAACTTAATTTTTTTTTTATAAAATGGCAGTTAGTCAAAAATATATAATTCAATACACTACAATACGTCATATTGTGCCAAACATGCCATTAAACAATTCATACTTTCCGGCTCCTAGGTGTACCGTGACTTCATATTGCGTGCGTCTCTGGCATCGTTCGTAAATATAATTGTTCAGAACGGATTTGACAGAAATAAACTGTTTATAAAGTTTCTTTGTCTTTCTGTGAACATATCACGATCATTATTGATCAGGAAAAAAATTTTCGTTCGACAATTTTTAGAGTGTGCAATTGAAAATTTGTCTGATAAACGGGTCTAGAAGAATGTGGGTTAGGGTGTATTCTTAGATATAGAAGTGGTTAAAGCCTAAGGATATACTTACTAAACAAACAAAAGAAAACAAAAACATAATTCCGATATCCTTCACATACATGGGATGTATGGATGATTCAAGTGAAGGCACTTTTCCAATAGCCTTTTTTTTGGACAGATCATGTCCAGCTTTCATGTTATTTTTGTTCAGAATTGTTGGGCATTTCATCATGGAAAGACTTATGCCTGAACGACGTTCTTAAATCGTTCAATTTTATTACAAAATTACGTAGCTGAAAGTGTACACGAAGACAGTGGAGAGTCGATTCGGCACAGAAACTCGGACTGACGTATGGAACGACTTGGCGCATTTTACATCCCGATCTTATATTAAAAGCATACAAAGTACAGCTTGTGCAAGAATTGAAGTCACTCTATAAAAACGAAACCGTCAATAGCGAACATTATCGTGCAATAGTAACCGTCTATTTGATTACTGAAATTTAAGCTCGTGATCTTGGCGACATTTGGTTTCATCAGTACGGTGCGCATTAATCAATAGATCTGTTGAGAGCACTTCGGTCAGCAGATAATTTTGGCCATAATCGAATGATATCACACAGTTAGACTTTTTTCTGTGGGGGATAAGTAAAGTTTAAAGTCCTTGGAGTAAAACATCGCACGTGTTATTCGCAGTTACCAGTCGAAATTTTCGAACGAGTCATCGAAAATTAGATTCAACGGATTGGCCATCTAAGACGTAGCCATGGCCAGCATTTGAAAGAGAAAATCCGAAGAAAATAAATGCCAAATGTTCTTTCGAATGATAATAAATAGTCGTCATTTAATTTGAAGCTTCTTTGTTCTGTAGGGGGTTTCTATATAGAGGGAGTGAAAGCCTAACGATATACCTACTGAACACAAAAAATCATTTTTTGGATATCACTCACACTGAGAATGTTTTGAAGGGTTAGGTGATTATCGAAATTATTTGTCCTATAGTCCCTATCAGAGCATCATTTCTCCAATTTTCATTATTTTTATATTGACATCAGGAAACAATTCGCTGAAAGGATTTTTTTATTTAAATCATTGCTAAAATCAAAGTGAATTGAACGCAATTCATTTAAACGCAAACTTTGTTGTCATAGTTTGGGCTTTTCTGCGAAATTTTGGGAAATGTAACAAGTGCATCCACTCGATTCCCTTGATTTTTAGGAAGTATATCTCTGTAATTTAATATTTATGATGATCTATTATTAAATTTTGAAAAAAAGCTATACCATCCTCTGATTTAAACCTACAATTTGTTAAAAAAAAAAAAACCGATTAATAAAGGTATCACAATCTTAAAGTAATCTCAGTATTTTTTAAAAGTTAGCATGTAAGAACTTCTTCTTAAACTTGTAGTTATAAAGCCATGGAGGACTCGGGAAACATAACTATATGGTATTCCTTCTCTGACTTGATTATACTTTCCACATAGTAACTTGCAAGAGATAGATGATTCTAACTGGATAAGCGTAGCTTCGGTAACACGAACTCTTGAATTGGTAATAGAAGTCAAATTTCATACAAGTTTTTTTCCATAACTAGAAGTTTTTTAATGTAATAAGGATTTGAGTTAGGGAAGTTCAACTGTACAAATAATTGCTTGGATGCCAATCTCCTGGTTGACGTTTGTATCTTAATTATTCTCTTGACTTTGATTCTGTCTAGTTGTGAGAGTATGAGATGTTCGGTTGTACCCGGAATTAGTCCTTAAGAAGTAAGTCTTTTATTTTTCAGTTTTTTGAAGAATTTTGTGTTAAAAAATATAATCGTTTGGAGAAAATTGAAGAAGTTACGAATATTTCTATATCTGTCCTAAAATGCAGCTTCAAAAGACTACACCGATCATTTTGAAAATTTTAACATTAATTTCGTGAACAATTTGTAAGCTAATGACGGTTAGTTTTTTTTTTATTTGTAAATAATTTTTATTTTTCAAATTAGTTTTACAAATTTGCTGATTTTATTTTGCGAAATTCACGTTTTTCTACTCAAAAATTAAAAAAAAAAAAAAATATATACAAATTATAATTTCGAAAACAAAACTCTCAGTTCATATAAGGGGTACCACAATCCGACTTTTTTCCGTGACACACTCCAATAATTGCCGCCATTGCTACAGTTGCCATATTTCCCCATGAAACTTCTATAAAACATGCCAACTGCTACGTATAATTGGTTTTAATAAAAATATTTTAATTTCGTCATCACAAAATATTCACAAAAACATGGCTGGTTTTGCTCGAATTAGCCTTAGAATCCCCAAAAAAATATAAATTCGCGTCATATCAATAAACTGTAATAAAATCGTGTAACCATTTGACTTGAAAATTTTGTAAAAAATTTTGTCACGTTTTACATCCTGTCTGACCTCTATAAAGCAATATAATTTATTTAAAATTTGTTACTTAAATTCTGAGTAAAAATTTTGCAGCAGAAATCATAATCTGAGTTGGTTTAAGAAATGCTTAGAATAATAGAAAATAAATAAAAAATTATTCTATTGAGTAATAAAATTCAATTTATAATATTGCACCAATTTGCTGCCCACCACTGTACATGCCGCTAATTATTTACATACGTGATATTTAACAGTTACATTGATTGATATGAATACTACTTTAACCCCTGCTTGATTTCATAACTATTATTTATACTTACTTACAAATACTATGCTATATTTGAATATTTAACTACTTTTTAATGCTCTCCCCCTTCTTCCTCTCAGCACTCAGGACCGCATCTACTTGCTTTATTGTCTCCGTTCGGGTAATCATCTACAAACAGTGCTGTCATCACCGGCGCATATCGAATGCGGCGCGGCCAGGAATAGTTTGCCGTTGGAGCAGGCGCACAGCTGGAAGACACGATGCAAATGGTCACGGCTCTGTGGCGCCCCCAGTGGCGGTGGCTGCGCCGTACGCAGATTCGGCATAAGGATTTTCGCGGACTCCAGGCGCAGCTGTGGCACGCGATTTCATTGGAAGAGGTAAAGTGAAAGCAAAAGAAGAAAATAAAAATTATATATAATGATATTTGGAAGTGATGGAGCGCAGAGCAGACTCTAAATTAATGTGGTGATAATGAGTATTCATCTATATGGTACTATATATACTTGTTTATTTTAAGGTACATCTTTAAAGTATCCAAATTACCACTTACACTTCCGTCCAACGCACTCAGTCGCACATCTTTCAGCGCAGCCACTTCTATTGCACCAGCGCGCGACTGCAAATTTATATCCTTGGCAGCAGTTAGCTCAAGCTGTCGTGTAGGGGACTCCAGTCTAGCAAAAAATAAAAATAGAGAGACCACTAAGTGAAGGGAAACGTATTTTGCTGAAATCATAAAAATAGCCAATATTTATAGTTTAGACCTCAAAGGCACCCAGTTGATTTGGATCTAAAGCCACTCCCAGATTACTAAAGAACACATTTTTCCTTATTTTATTTTAGTTTAATTTATTTTATTTAACTTTCTATTACTTTGGTCTAAGGTTTTGAATATTCTTATAATTAAAAAATATAATTTTTATGCGAAATATTCGAATACCCTTCACAGGTTCATTTTTTATAGCATAAAAATTTATAAAAATAAATCTATTTCTATTTTGGTGGGTCATATTGTCTGTCGGCTTTATCCTATAGAGTTCCAATATCGGCGACTCTGAGAAATGAGCACCTCCTGGAGCAGATAAGGACATGCTCATGAACTGAAGGACTAATTCGCGTTTATGTATGTATACTGACCGACAGACGGACATGGTAGAATCGACTCAGATCATATATTTATTTATATACTTCATAGCGCCTACGATATTTGCCTCTGGGTGTCACAAACTTCTGCGGAAAAAATGACAACGATGGTGTTACGAAAGTAGGTTAAATTTCGAATGCGAACCAGATGTTGTTGTTTTTCAGTTACAAAATTTTATTATTTATATGTTAAGATTACTTTACTCCAACAACTAAAACATTAAATATTAATGCATGAAAGTTACTTAAATAAATGTTTAATAGTTTAATTACAACTAATTAATTTAATAAAGTAGGTGTTTTAATTGCTGCAGGAAGAAAGGAAAAACATGTAAGTATAACCAATGAACAAAAAAAAAAAAAAAGTGTCATAAGTAACTCCCGATGTCACTGCCATATATAGAAATACAACATTTGTAAATAAATCAGAATATAAATGAAAAGCTTCTTCTAAAGTTAACTTCCAAATTCCTTTAATTGACACCAAAATGATCAAATTTGACTAACATTTCCCGATTTTTCAAAATTCCTCTTTAATCCCTCCAATTTGTCAATAAAATCCTCAAAATCGGTTAAGATTTGCCAAAATTACGAAAAAATCGCTATTTTCTTCAATTTCACCAATTTTCCAAAACCCCTTTAATTTGACACCAAAATCTTCAAAATTAGTTAAGATTTGCCGAAATTACGAAAAATCACAATTTTCCTAATTTCCACCAATTTTCCAAACTCCTTTCAAATCCCTTTAATTTGAGGCCAAAATCATTAAAATCGGTTAAAGTTTACCGAATTTTCGAAAAAATCGTTATTTTCTTCATTTTTACCAATTTTCCAAAACATCTCTTCAATATCTTCAATTTGACACCAATATCTTTAAAATCGGCTAAGATTCACCAATTTTTCAAAATTCTTCTTCAATCTCGCATTCCGACACCAAAATCATCAAAATCGGTTCAGATTTGCCGAAATTAGGAAAAAATCGTTATTTTCTTCATTTCTACCAATTTTCCACAACTCCTTTCCAACCCCTTTAATTTGACACCAAAAAAGTAAAAATCGATTAAGATTTACCAAGATTATAAAAAAAAAAATAATTTTTCTTCATTTCTACCAATTTTCCAAAACTACTCTCAAACCCCTTTAATTTGAYACCAAAATCATTAAAATCGGTTAAGATTTGCCGAAATTACGAAAAAATTACAATCTGGTCACCCCAGMCACACGGCGGCGCAAACCAAAAATTTCATTTCCCAAATCGCCAATTTGCACCAGGCACSCAGAATCGCCCAGTAGGTAGCTGCCGCAAAAAAATATTTTTTCCTGTAGCCTACCTCAAAGGCGCAGTAGGAACTGCGTTACCGCCATATGCAGGACAACCGGAACTGAAGGCTGATGCCACGTTTACATGAATAACTTCCMTAATTCCGCACCGATTTCGATCGTTCAGGCACCAAATGAAAGGGCAAGCGTGCAGCTACACAGTTAAATACTAATGAATTATAACAAACTACAAATAGAAGATATTTTTTGAAGAAAATGTGTCGAAGAAACTGTATGATAAAAAAAT
>NW_017537589.1:526055-552457 GCF_001853355.1 Bactrocera latifrons
GATATTGGTGTCAAATTGAAGATATTGAAGAGATGTTTTGGAAAATTGGTAAAAATGAAGAAAATAACGATTTTTTCGAAAATTCGGTAAACTTTAACCGATTTTAATGATTTTGGCCTCAAATTAAAGGGATTTGAAAGGAGTTTGGAAAATTGGTAAAAATGGAGAAAATTGCGATTTTTTTCGGAATTGCGGAAAATCTTAACCGATTTTGATTTTTTTGGTGCCAAATTAGAGTGATTTGAGTGGAGTTTAGGAAAATTTCTGGAAATTGAATAAGTTGAAAGTATGAAATAATAGAAATTTAAAAAGAACAAAGCTAGTAAAACTAAAATTGTATGCGAATACCAAAGATATAATTAAATAAAAGAAATGTTTGTATTTTTTTACTTTGAAACCCTTTATTTTTATATCAATTCCAATATTGTTTTTTACAAAAATAGATACATGATTTTTTAGATTATTTTGGTAATTTTACATTTTTGTGTAGTAAGCTAAACATGTGTGTGTGTGTGTGAAAGCAGAAAAAATTCGAAATCTATCCTGACACTCAGAACTGAATAGTATCGGTGTTTTCAATCTTTTTCATGAAATAACTGCCGCGTTTATTAACCGATCGGGGCCGTTGAGGTCGCAAATCAATGAGTTTCTGCAATTATTCGCAAATTTTCATCCTGAGAATCGTTAACGTTGTATTTTAGGCGTCAACATATGAATTGTATTGGAATTTATTTGTCAACTATGCAATGCTTGCTTTCGCCCACTCTCTTCTGTTGGCATTGGTTATGTGTAAGTGAAATTTTCTTACCTGAAGAAAAAATCGAAACTTACATATTTCTTACTATTCGATTTTGGGCGCATGGTACAAGCCCAAAGCGAATAGTATGGGTACTGATTATATTTTTCGTATATGGGCCACATTTGTGAACTGACCGATGCCGTTGGAGTCCCAACTGAAAGGGTAAGATTTTTTGTAAGAACTCACCAATGTCAGAACTTAAATCTTTAATCGTTTCCATTATAATTTAAAAATACATATATTAATTTCTAGCCTTCAAGATATGAATTACAGAAGGATTTAACGAAGCTATTCAGAATAAAGTCTGCTATTATATTTATCTTTGCTGTTGATTTTGGTGATGTTTCTGCAACTGAAATTTTCCCAAGTGAAGGCACAAATTTGAAATTACTAGAATAGTAGGCGTCCGATGGTTTTCTTCGAATGCACGGATCGTGATCATTGAGGTCTCTAATTGAAGATTGGCGATGAGTGCACTAATTTTGTTTTAGCGGATTTGGTGGGTTAGAAAGTTAAAATTTACACTCATCTCATATTGTATAGTAGGTCTAGAGATTTATTGCCGATGCTTTTTAGGAAAAATCTGCGTAGAATTCTGATGTTAATCCAGTCTATTGTAGAAAATGTACTATATGGCTAGTTAAATATAAAATTGATATTTGATATGTATTGTATATTTTGTATAACTCTCTTGGAGCTTGTTCGTTGCTGGTTTTGAACAAGTATATTATTTCCCGAACCTTTTCTTATCAATATAAAAATGAAGGTGCCGATTTCAGTTCTCTTGTTATATAAAATGTGATTTTTACTGAATGGGATCAATTTATTTCAAATAATTTGCAATATTTAAAGTAATGCCTTTGGCCAAATAATAGTTTGACATAAATAACAGCGAAGACACATATTGCACATATGCAGCTGTTGCATACCGGAACTCCCTAGGTATACGTCACAGCGAGCTATCTCATGCATGTGTCCACCTTTAAATCAATTCGACAAATTCGAGAAGCTCCATATAAAATGCCAGCGAGTCAATATTTTCCATCACAGCAATTTGCAGCTGACCATTGCAGGCCCAGCCATTTATTCTTCGCATTCATACGGTTGACAATTGCCTCGCTTAAGGCGAATACCCATGCACATGTGTGGTGTGTGTGTGTGTGTCGGGGGCTTCGTGGGGCGCAGATTGAGCCTATTTGTCTGTCGGCCCTTTAGTGTTTTCAACACTTCGCGCATTGACTTCGCTGGTATGTGCTCCTCGTGTGGCGTATGTTGCACATCATAATTCAAATCGAAATAAAATCGACTGGAGCAAAATGCTGCGGACTGAAAGTGTGCTAGTGATTCATATGCTTTCTGCCCAACTGATGCTTTCATTTCATTGCTTTGGCTATTCTTCACGTTGTCTGTTTTTCACTTTCTCCAATTTATAGGCATGAATCTACACTACTCTACAACTTAAGAGAGTTAAAACTCATTATAGAATATACATTCGGATGACATTATATAATATTGTGACATATTGTTATAAAGTAGAAAATATTTTTCTCTGAAAACAGTTCTTTCAAGTAGTATCAAATAGCAGAAAGTTGTATAGGGTCACTAAAGTTGATTGCATATTTTTTGTAGTTATATCAAATCCTTAAAAGAAAAATGTGTTTTTACAGAAATCGGTCAATTCGTTTGTGAGATATATGTGTTTAGAATAACTAGTATTAGAAGTCCAGTCCTGAAGCTTTTGAAAGGGGGAAAAAATAAGGAAATTCAAAGTAGGTTGAAACCCATTGAAAACGAAAAATAAAATAACAATAATTAAATGAAAAGTAATTTGCGTGCAATCTGAAGGCGGGAAAAGGTAGGTGAAGGGCGTGATTGAATTTTTAAGAACTAAGAACGGTTTATCTCGATATCCGGTAAAGCATAAACTCCCATAGAAAAGCTATATGGAAAAATTATAGGTAACAAAAGGACCTGCAAGCGAGCTTCGATCGACGCGCTGTAAGCGATGGACCAGTTCCCAGTTTGAAGAAGTAAAAAGCAGCAAAGCACTGATATTTTGTCACAAATAAATAAAATCAGTGCAAATTGGAAAAATTGGAACTGCCACTGCATCTTTCGTATCCACAAGTGACTTTCTCTTGTTTTTCTGTTTTCAAAACACAAACACACGTCTCTTGGAAAAATATACAACGACAAAGAAGATGAAAGGACTGAACCCTTTTTTGAAGCAAAACATATACAGACTACAAAAATGGTATGGTACATAAAATTTGGAAGATCGATATAATAGTTGGAGAACCCTCGATGAGAGTTATAATAAATAAGACAAAAAATATATACTTAAATCGAGTTTTATAAAAAACAAGCCAAATGCAAAAGAGCTGTTATCATACCGGAATATCACGAACTATAAATTATAGTGCATAGTGCCTTTAAGAAAACATGAAATGAGAGACTTGTAATGTTTTCCCTCACACTAATATGTCCATTCAATAGAAGGAATGGAATGATCAATTATAATATCTAAGTATTTGCAGAAGATATATATAACGGAAATTTCAGTAAGAACTCATACGTAAGGTTATTGTTGAATTGGGAAAAATGTTTGGACGCCGCGACTCCAATCTTTAAACGCGTTTTTCTCAGAATGGTGTTTTTCAAATTGGTTTCCACTCTTAAACTGAGAAGATCCCTTAATGTGGCTAATCATGGAAACGAGGTTTATGTATGTAAAGTATTATAATTTAAAAACCTTTCTAGCTCTGGCAGTTCACAGCAAGTTATTGCTGATAGCTTGTGAGAGAATTATTCAGACCGGAATGATAGTACTCGAGGTTGAAAGTGTTTATAGCGTCATATAAGAAGGAATACCGAATGTATGCTAGTTCCACTAATGCTTAGCAATATGCCACATGACGCAATATCAGGTTGTGCATGGCATCAATAGTTTCCGGCACTATAACTGATTAATTTTGGCGACCTCTACCAAATTCGCGACGGAGTGAGGTTTACGACCTCAGTTGAATTCACCTTATCATCGAGAAATACTGGTCATTGTTGGAGCTTCATCGTCAAAAATTGAACTGAGTTCATCTATGCACTGTTAGAATTAGTTCACGTCCAGAGTTGTAAAAAATAACCTCCCGAAAATGTAAGACACTAATAACTAAATTTTTTAGTCGAGAAGAATATTTTATGTTACTGTAAAAAACAAAAATAGTCCTCGCATGTCAAAATATTCTGTGTTGTTATACATACAAACTGTCAAACTTTACCATCGAAAAGATTGCAACACAAAGGTTGCCAAATCCCGAAATGCTCAGAGGATGTTATTATAAGATCTGTTTATAATACAGTAAACCTAAATTTTTTGCCCCTAACTTTACCTAAAGTAAAATAAAAGAGTTCAGGTTGAAATATTTTTAGATCAAATATAAAACTGAAAATCGTGTTTTTTCAAAACTGCTTTTTTCTACACGGCCAGAAAAATCGTAAAGAATTGACTACTTTCTGTTACTGATTGAGTTCAAATATAACCTTATTTTCCAAAACAGATAATTGGTATAGAATAATATGAAGCGATATTTGTATGTTGCATAATTAATTATTTTAGTGCAAATTTTGAACAGTTTTATGAAAAAAAAATTTTTTTTTGCTTGGAATTTTATTCTGCGTTAAAATTGGAGACCAGCAATCTCCTTTCCATCTGTAAAGCCACTATTTTGAAGTAAATTTCAGTAAAATAATTTCTCGAATATTTCATTGGCAACAAATACTTCTAGAAGTAATTTTAATTTTTTTAAATTATTTTCCCAAAAAATATTATGAGAATGGATGTCTTTTCTAATCCTTTTAGAGTATAACAGTCCCTTAATAGCTTTAGAATGGAGTAATCCTTTAAGCGCTTTTATTAGCTAATTACTAATTGGAGCCACTTTGACATTAAGGAGCACACCTAGTGTATAATTTTGAAAAAATTAAACATTTTGGATTTGCATTTAGCGATAGTTCACAGCATAGATACTGCTATTATGACCAACTAATAGTTAGACTTTCTTCACAATTTTAAAATTCTTAACTTATTTTTCAAATTTTCAGGTCGTAAGCATAAATCCAACGCTCATCGTCAGTAGTAATACCAATTCTCTAGCAACAATTCCTTTATCTTATTGACGTGTTGATCATCAGTTGATGTTGATGGCGTTCTGGACGTGGTTCGTTGTCAACGCTTTTTCGTCCAATTTGGAATAATTTGTACTACGCCACAAACAACTTTTTCCAACATTCTGAACGTCTTGGCACTGAAAATATGATTCCGCACACAAAATTTAATGAAACTTCTTTGTTGAGCTCATCGTAAGAATCGCCAAATGCACTTTATGTACTTCAGAAAGACAAGCGTATACCAAGCAATGTTACTGACAGTCATACCAGCCTTAAAAAAATTACAACGAATGGATTTTCGAGCGAAATTAAAAAGTCTTACTATTTTTTGCCCAAGCGAATAATTGACATATATTTCTAGTTACAGCCTTTAAAAGCGAAACCATCAGTTGTCAATAAATATATTTTTAAAGTGGATTTTTTCGGCAGCACACCGTAATCACTCAACCTTTTACTGAATGTTCTGTATATCTGATTAAAAGTCGAATTTTGCCGGTCCATAAATGACAAAAATTTAGGTTAAGATTAATTTTTTAAAGCACGTCATTTTGTTAATTTTTGATTTTTTGCGAAGGTAGGTCCTTGTGTCGACAAAATGTTCTGGTATCTTTTATGTTTCAGCCACCATGAAGATCGGAATGATTGCGGCAGTAAAAAACGTTTTTATATCGCCTTTAGAGATCACATGTAACTCAAAAACTGCTTAAATTCTTTCTTAAAAACATTTCATGTTATTATGCTGTGATACTAGGTGTACCCCTTAAGAGCAAAATGTTTAGTGTTTTTATAATAGAACTTTACACAAAAAATATATTTTTCTGCATTTGTCTTATGAATACTTTGTGTCGTGCAGAGTACTCACCTCAACTCCCGTCCGGGTTCGGCGCGTACATGCGGCGTTTGTATGGACTCCCGAAATATGGCGCCACCTTCGCCGTCAATTCGCAACGCGTGTGCACCGATTGTGACTTCATTTTGATTTACAGAAAATAAATTTCGTCCGTTGGTGTCATTGATGCGAATTTCCTTCGCCAAGCATTCGAGCTTATCGTGCCCAAGGAATAAATGATTCTCCAGCATGCCATTCGCGTCACGTGTATTGATTGAAAAATTACGTGATGATTCTGTTGATGATATTCGGTTGCCGCCGGCAGGTGAGTAGCGAGTATGTAGGTAATCATCGCAGCAGTGCGATGAAGTGTAGTTTGTTGAGGTGTCGGTATGGTGCCGATGTGGGGATGACCACAATTCCCATTTGGTTTATGGGGGGATATGAATGTGTGATGTTTGGCCGAGAGTGTTGGGCGGTTGTTGTTTGTTATGTGTTATTTGATCGGTTCAGTGTTTCATTTTGTTTATTCGTTTGGGTTTTTGTTTTTTGTTTTTTGTTTTTTTGTTTTCAGTTTCATGGTTTTTGTGGCAGTCAATGTGAATTACGGCGTTGATGATGACATCCATCCGGTCGTACCGAAAAAATTGCAAGGAAATATTACAACATAAATATGAGTGCGATTTGTGGGCGCAGATAGTGTAATCAAATATACCAAATGTCAACTATATAATATAAATAGCAATAAATAAGCGACGAGCATGTGCACGTGCACCGAAAACAAGCCGCATAACAAATGTGCCGTAATAAGGCACACCCGTCCGCAGCACCTAACCGAAGCCCACAACATACGCTGCCAGAAAAGTAAAGTCAAAAATGTGCGCATAGTGCGCACTCACATTTTTCTTCCTACAAATAAGCGTGCAAGCCGCAAGATTAGTGTGACATGATAGCGGAAACGGAAATAAAATTTGTGCCAGCACGATTCTGCAGCTCACGGCCAATGGACCAGCCAACCACTCAACCTTGGCGACGACACCAAAAAGTTAAAAGACACTCTGAGCACAGGAAATTTGTTTCATCTACTGTTATGGGTAGCCCCCTTCCCCCGCACACAACTATGTGTGTATTTCGAACGTGTAAGACGTTGAAGAAATTTAAAGATTGCATCCGGGTCACTGAGGTGGAATTGCCGCCATCACCAAACATATGTATGACACTTTCTTCAGCATCTTATCGCGGCTGTGGTCCACTCTCTGTGACTGTGTTTCTGCTCATACCTTAATGTTGTCATTAGGTGGAAATCTCATCTGTCTTTCTCTACTTTTATCTGTAATTGTGCAACGCCAGTCAACGCGCGCCGCACACCTAACTGCATACTCGCCAACACAGACAGACACGCATATTCAGTTGTAGTGAAATGTATTCGTGCGTGCCACACGTATTTTCAGCGCTCTCCACATTGTGTTGAGTGTGGCAAGATTTATTTGTTCTCGGTGAGTTTTAATTCTGAATTCTACCTTTATGTATTTCTCTAAGTTGCTAGTAATTTCTTAAGGTCGCTTATTTTTGTTCGCACGAAATATGCAGCACATACCAAGAGTTACATCTAAAAGTTAGTTGTATTCTAGGTTGTGATTTTTGAATTTTTATTTAATTTTTTTTCTAGTTGAGTAATAGTTTTACATTTGACAGCATTCGGTAGGTTGTAGAATAAGAATGAAGACGGTGTATTGAAAATGGTATCAGATTGTGTCGAAAAAATTTTAGAATTGTTAAAACTCCTACTATAAAGTTGTGGCTCAATCAAAGCTATGAAAAACTTTAGTTTTCTTAAAGACATGCTGAATGCACATGGGTCAGGTTACGGTTGGAAGGCTAAGTATCTTACTGAATCGCAATTTCCTCCCCTTGACCATGGTTGAAACATCACGGTAGCTACATTTTCAACGAAGCAGGAATTGGTATTAGCCACCCCAATAAATATGTGACAGGCTCAAACCGCCGATTTATGAGGGTCCTGGGAATCGAAAATGAGCACTTGTTGGCATTAAAATGAAATGGTATTATCAGCATGAGAATATGACTCTTGTCACACGGATTAGCCAGTTTACATAACCTAACCTTATCTATTGCAAAGACAAGGTTTGGAAAACTGTGCTTGGAATCCCCAATTGGCACCACATTTGGAAAAGGAGAAACGACTGGCGTGCTGTTGTTAACTCGGCTATAACCGCGTAAGCATTGTTTACGATGGTGAAAAAGAAGAAGAAAAAGATCTTTATCTATGAGGTTCTCTGAGTAGTGAGCTATGGAAGAAAACATCAAGAAAAAAGCTTTAAAGACATAAAAAATCTATTTATAAAGCACAAATAGGGGTTATTTTTAATATCACTAGCCCAGTTTTTGATTTATTGTTAAACGAGTTGTGAAAGCTTTAAAATTACTTCCATACCAGAAGGTATTACATTAAGAAGAGCCTTCTTTATATCTGATTTTCTAAAATTTAAAGTTAAATTAGTGTATTAATCATAAAAACTCAGCCAAAGTCCACACATATGCCTACAAGTATGTGCAGTTAAAAGAATTGAATTTCAAAATAATACGGAGTATTGAAAAACATTTGATCTCATCTTCTTAACTTAGTAAAGGCCAACAGACAAAATTACTCATATTTACAAAAGTTTGTTAGTCTGAATATCAACCTTACAGTAAAGGATCTTCCATTAACCATTACTGGTAAAATATGAATTGCACAGAAACAAATATTAATTGCCAGTAATAAACACAGAATGCAACTAATTTTCTAAGGTCATATTTAAAATTTCATTGAGCTACTCACTTCAAAGGCAAACAATTTTCGGTAGCATAATAAAATAAAAGGGAATAGGTGAGATTTGCAACTAAATATAACACATTTATATATATTTTGGCCAAACTCGTGGAAAATTAAAATGGTTCTAATGAAATTTAGATCTGTGATACTAGACAGTCTTCAAATTAAAATCAAAAAAGTTTGTAAAAATTCCAAGGCTTTTAAACCATGAAGAAACTTAGGCAAGTTTTAGTTTGCAAAAATGTCAATCAACTCATTAACAAATTCCATTATTGCCTTTAAAAAAAAAAAAAAAAAAAAAAAAAAAAAAAAAAAAAAAAAAAAAAAAAAAAAATTAAAAAAAAAAAAATAAAAATAAAAAGACTTGAAAAAATGTTGAGAAAAAAACACGCAACGATAGACCATGAGTTGAGCACAGAATACTGAACACACCATTTTTGTGAGAAAAGAAAACGCGATTACTTCGAAATTCATACACAAATGACATTCCTAAGGAAATAAAACGGTCATATTCAATCAATCAAAGTAACAAAAAAAAAAAATAATAATAATAATAATAATAATTACAGTGGAAAAGAATTTTGTAAATCTTAAATTAGGGCATATTTTGTAATTGAGTTGTTAGCCTTTGAAATTTGTAAAAATTTCTTATTCTATTGGAAAATGTGTGCAAATGCAAAGACTTCCAGTGAGTCTACGGGGAACGTATACATATGATGAGACTGTCATTTGAACATTTTGGCATCAAGTTGCCTCCTGACGAAGTATGTATAGTATATTAAAAAAAAATATAAAAAAAATTATATAAAATGTGAACCCGGTTGGCTCCAAATTAAAACATATTAAGAGTGTGAAACTCTAAACAATTAAAGGAAACATCGAAAAATTCGAATCGAGATTAAATCAACACAGGAGCATTCATAAAAATATTAAGGAATACGGATTTTGAAGTTAATAACATTTCTGATAGAGGGTTTTAGCAATAATCGAGATACGATCTATGACAGCTTAGTGATTGCTTGACTCGGTATTCAAGATTTTAATCACGCATCAAAAATTGGCCCTAGCGTAAAATGCAATACATTTTGCATGTTTTCTTTGATAAAGGAAATAACGAAAACCATGGGGTTCAGATCTTAATACTCTAATAACCAATTAAGTGCCTCTTAATTCTCAATTCGGTTCAGTACTTTCAACAATGGGACTTTCCGAAGGAAATCTTTCATCAAAACTTCGTAGTGACTTGCTACAAACTAGGGTAGCTGGGTTGGGAGTTCCTAATTGATAGCTATCTTTGCATGTCTTTGCTTGTGAAAATCGCTTGGCCCAGTTATGTATTAATGGGAATGCGGGTTTCTATAAGGGTGGCATTATGAAATAGCCTTTAAAATGAGAACAAGTTATGGAACTACCGTTTGGAGTAGTTACTATTTGACCGATATCGAAGCATTATATCATACATAATTTTGGCAAAACATTCTGAAATATATTCCAAGAGCTGGTATTTAAGCTATGTGGTAAGTATACGTAGAAAGTTTGTTCATTTGTGCTCCAAATGGATAAACCATAACGTTTTAAATCTTTGATTTAATTCTATATGTATGAGTATTTTATGTAAAAAGACTGTCTTGCTGGTTAGTTTATTATATTTTCACAGGAATTAATTTTTAAAGCAATTTTATCTTTATAAGATTGAGAAATTCTTAATGCTCAGCTCTGACCAAGTAAATATTATATTACGGGTGGGAGTGGCTATATGTATGTATAAAAACAACATAAGCCAACAAATAATAATGTATTAAAATAACATAAACGAAAGATGACAAGCAACTAATTTCGTAGAAGTGAATGCTTGATTTCTGCATCTGAGCTTGTGTAAGATGAAATTTGTTGTTGGCCATAGGCTTTTAAGCGCCACATAATCTCAGCATTTGTAAATTTATGCAAACTGAATATTAATAGGGACATCACCATAATAAATTACGTGCGTAAATATCTTATCGCGCCGTGACGTTATCAGACAAACATTATCCGACTAAATGTTTACGCATTTGTAGATTTATTCATACGCTTATTAATGCATATTCATATGACCAAATGTGCATAATTGTGTGTGTGTGTGTTGGTAGCGGTGTGTCATGCTGGCGGCGTACAAATTGCCGCAAATCGCAGACAAACAAATTTGCATATCATTGGCAGCACACAAACACACATACACCATATATACTTGTGGGTAACTTATAGATATATATATACAGTGTTGGAAAAATAATAGAAACCACATCTACTCCTATAGTTGAAACCAAATTCTTACTTATGTGTAAAAATAGGTCGCGGAATGCACTGCGGAACATAATATTATAAAAAATTAAATTAAAAACGAAAGCAAAAAGAAGAAAAATTGCAGAATTATTGCACAAAAAGCATTTCGCTCAAAAACACATTACCAGCATCAGTTTTTAGCCGGACAATAGGAAATAGAGCAATTGAAAAAACAAAACACACTCAGCTATTAAAGATCCACTTATAAACAAAAAAAGCATCTCGTAAAAGTACAGTCTTTTGCAAAAGGAATTTTTTCGAAACTGTTGAAAAATCTTGAATAAAAGAAAAAATGTGTGTTCCAAACTGCGTTAATATACTGATGAAGGTAATGCTACCATATCCGGATGATGAAATTATCTTAAAAGGTGAATTCATGCTGAAAAATGATCCCAAGTATGCCCTGCAACTGGTTAAGTAATTGTTTCTGGATCAACATTGCTAATATGTTACTTCATGTCAATCGAATAATAGATGTTAAGGTTATAGCCATTTCAATAAAAGAGAAAGTGTAGTTGTTCATTCTTATAAATGACTTGATAAAAGCGTATGGTGATGACTCTGGTTATGAGTCGAACTCAAGTTCATGTGTGGTTTATACGATTTTGTTTGTGTTTGTAAGCATTTCACTCAGAAGTTAGTAAAAAAGCTAAAATGATGAAATGATTGCTATCGATGCCAATTTTTCTACTAAGATTTTGGCTGAGAGAGTACGAGAAGGAGAAGTTAGAGAATTTTATTTGGTGTCTCGGGTGGTTTGTTCCAGATGATAACGCAGTCAGTGGCATGAATAAATTGTGAAGCGGCTATTAAAGTAATAATTTCATATCGCACTGAGTAGAAATGGGCAGGCATTGGATACTCGGGTAGTGATTGTCAAAGAAAGGCTTCAAATATGTATACTGGGTTCTAGGTCAACAGCCATTTTTGGAAACGAAATAACCGATGAGATTACCAAAAGTAAAAAGTGCTATCCGCCTGTCTACGAGATCAGTTCAGTAATCACGCAAGTTACTAAAAATGATACATAATGAAATTTTCGAAAGGGCTGACAGACGAATGAGTAACAGATGATATATGCAGAGGTCAAGAAGAATCGCTAAGGTTATTTGCAAGAAAACGGATTAAAACACGCATTTGTTCACACAGTCTCGAAAAGTGTGCAAAACGATTGTTGGTCTAGCTACAGGTCACAACTTACTGGCATTATATGCGAGTCGATGGCCATTATTAACGAAAAAACGTGTAGAAAGTACTGTGAAGTAGTAGATATGAGAGAGACGTTCGTCATACTCTGCTTCTGTTCGGCCTTATTATACTTAGAACTAGGCTTATATATAACAGTTCCGCAGTTCAAGGGGTTGGAGCAGTACCAGAATTAGATATCTAGCCTATATTACACTATGCAGCAACTTTAAACTCCTCCATGACGTAAGCTTCATCTCGTATTAAACTAAAGCTCCATTAGCATCACAAAGGACCTTTAGATCTTAGTGTGGCATGGACAGCCAGCCATAACCTAACCTAACCAATGTTTCACATGAATGAAATGATTGGTATTCATTGGATTGGAGATAACGAATTTTTGATGAAACAACGAATTTCTTCCACCAACTATCTTCTGTGTTCCCATGATCTATAACTATGTTACCATTTTCTATTTCCAAAACTGAGAACATGAAAGGAACATGTCAAGATAATATTTCAGGCACTCATGCAGACTTAACCGAGATCCTTCCCAGATGCAAAACATTTATTACAAGAACTTCTATTGTTCAGTCCTCTATATGGTATAAAGACTTGATTAGAAATATTTCTTCAGAGATTGTACCATTGCCTCCGACAATAACCCATGCCAAATTTGGAGAAAAAATCTCTTCAAATGAAAAAAGTTTTCCATACAAGCACATGATGCTGATTGTTCAGTGTGTATGATAGCTATGCATATGCTATAGTGGTCCGATTTCGGAGGTTCCAACAAATGAGTGGCTTCTGGCCAGATATCCCAAAAACTCAGGAACTAGTTCGAGTATACACAGACAAGCCGACATGGCAAAATCCACTGAGTTTTTATGCTGATAATTTTTATATACATATTTTATAGGTTCCTTCTGAGTGTTTAAAATTCGTGGCAAACTACGAACACCTATTTTGAACAAATACTTAACAATTTAAAAGGATAATATTTTGTGCATGTAGATTCTATATTCAAAAAGATCAGTATTTTGAGAAGACACTTTGCACATATGTATGTTGAAAAACCAAATTTGAATAAATATTACTTCAGGTGTTAGAAATATGGGAAGGCAACAGATGCAACCAGCTGGATTCCATTATTTTGCCCAACACTGTATATATATACAGATATTAAATCTGATATAAGTATGCATACGTGCAATCCATCGTACGTTTATGCGTTTATGCCAACATTTATCACCCTCCAGCGAGTTGCACGTCTTTGCCGCACACACACGCACACTCAGAAGAATATATTTTTGTATATACTATATATGAGGAACACACTTACCTATCGCTATCGGCTGGCCATGCCTGGAGCGTATTGTCGATGCACGCAGCATATCCATTATGAGCGCCTGACCGGTGAGCTGTATGCCGCCTGGCACTATCTTCAGCTGGCCCATGCCATCCTGCAATGATGATAAGACAGAAACCATTGAAGGTCAATTAACAACAATTGTGCCGATTAATGAGGCAAATATGCAAAGTGATTTATGCGCACACAGACATACACACACATACCGCATGCCTGATGTCAACTGGTCGATTCAATCCGAATGGAATGGAATTCAACCGAACCGGTGTGTGTCACAACAATCACCTTTGTGCCGAGGCATGTGGCATGAGTACATAAGCATAATTTGTTGCCAGCAACATTAGAGCGCATGTGTGTATGTGTGGTGTTGCGTATGTTTGGTTTACTCACCGTCGTGAATTCCATCACTTTCAGTATCCACAATGTCAACACCAGATTTGTGATGATGAGCAGCATTAGCAGCACCAACAGGCCGTAGAGGCATTTCTTACGCCAACCCACCAACTCCAAATGTGCACCCAAACTGTCCATGAAAGCGCTGTTTTCTTTGTGTAGTGTATTGCTGCGGTTGTTGTTGTTGTTGTTACTGTTGCTGTTGCTGCTGTGATTGCTGCTATTGCCACTGCCACTCGCACTGCTACTGCCGCCAGCAGTGCCTGCGGTCATTCTCTTTGGCAGTGCGTGTTGTTGCAGTGCTRGCTGCCGTTGCTGCTGCTGCTGTTGTTGTTGTTGCTGTTGCTGCGGCGGCTGTTTCACCTTGGCTGTGGCACGTTGCCGCCTGTTGTGACCGTTGAGCGGCGCTTTGCCTGTGTGGCTGCCCACTAGATCGAGATTGTCAGCTGCATATGCAGCCCGCGGTGTTGTTGTGGTTGTTGCGATGCGTGGCAAGGTGCGATTGCGCGGTGTACGTATGCTTGTTGTTGGCCTTGTTGTCGTTATTGTATTGTTGTGCGCACCAACACCTCCGCCGCCGCCGCCGCCAATTGCTAAAATATCGTCAACCGTTATTGCTTTTGTCGCTTTTGTTGCTTTTGCTGTTGCTGCCACATCTATACCATTCAATATAATCGAAGTGTCGACTGTTGCTGCATGTTGCACATTGCCACTCTCCGCACTGTTGCGATTAGGTGATTTTGATTTCGGCTGCTTCGACGCTTCGGTTGCCAGTGAATTATTAATTACCGTTGCTGCCACTGTTTGATTGCCACCACAGTTATTGTTATTGTTGTGGAATTGCTGTTCGAATTGTTGTTTTTGTTGTTGTTGCTTCTGTGTTTGCTGTTGCTTTTTGCGCTTAAATGTTGTAGTCGGCGATGTGAATTGAAAAGTTGCCGCGCTTTCTAATTGCAATTCGGTTGCAGCTGCGTCGCTTTGTTGCTTTTGTATTAAATCTGTCGATTGCTGTGAATGAATAGGATCGCACACTTTAGCACAATGGTTGGCTGTTGGTATTGTTGTTGTGCTTAGTGGCACAAAGCCATTTTGTTTGCTGCGTTTTTGGTTTGGTTAGTAGATGGGAAATCATGAGTCAAAGTGTTGGTGTTATGAGTGGCAGGTGGATGTTGCATGCCCGGGTTAAAAGTGATGTGGAATGCGTTGAAATTATTTTACATGATGTTAGGGTCATTATGACAATGTTGCGGTATTTAGTAGACAGAGAGCATCGGTGAGTTGATTGAAAGTGATTTTATGGCGCCAATCAAATGGAAAATATCAGTAATGATATTGATATTGTTTTAGATATGTAATGAATATAGGATAATGAAAAATTATATATAACAATAAAGGTTGTTGGATCATGTTATGATAGATTATTAAGAAATTATGCCTAATATAACTAAGTATTACTACTAAGTCTACTGATATGTTGTTGCCTCTTAACTTGCTTTGGATACTTTAGCAGGATTTTGCTTTGAGGGAAAGGGGGTTTCAGTTTCCTGATTTTGACAACAGTAAAATCTACTGTAATAAGGGTTGCTATGCTATCATACATCGATAAGTAGACAATTTTCTAAAGATTAAAGAAAGGCAAGCGAAAATAGACGTTTTTTTAAGAAATTTATATTTTATATTCTATATAAACACTTTAACAGAAGACGGCTAAAGTTGTCACATGATTATTTCATCGGGTATTGAGAGTTATAAATCAGAGGCCGACCAAATTTTCCAAATAGAAATGTATTCGGGAATTCGGCGACGGTTAATAAATTTCCTACTTTTCATCAGTCATCCATCGGTATCCACCGTTTTGGGAAAACTTTACTCAGTACTGTCAATTATGCTTCACGGATGGACACTAGCAAAAAGATAATTTTTTATTATGCGATGACTAAAAAATATCAACAGTGCTTATGATTCTGATCCGAACATTTGAGCTAACCCAAAAGACTCAGTGGCTGAATTCCCTATGCAAAACACTTCTGAATGACAATTAAAACGATCCATTTCTGAAGTGCGAAAGTTGCTTCTCTAAGGTCGAACTGCAGTAATGAGGGAAGCAATCGCCCAGAAGCGTTCTACTTTGACATTTAATAAAAAAATAAAACACTTTCTTTTACTAGACCTTATACAAGCCCAATAATTAACACAAGCTGAGAGAAATACAGCCCAAATTAATTCGTTTAATATCAAACCGTGTGAGAATGACTTCTAAAATTTTTTTCCGAGTTTATTTCTGATTTCCTACTTATACAAACATGCATCAATTTTAAATGGTCACAATAAGCTCGCCATATCGGAGAACTTGTTATTTTAAGCTATTATGAAATTTTTATTTCTAAGTTTCAAAAGTAGTGGCTACCTTCACTAATAGAGACATCGTCTACAAATAATTACAACTACTCGTGAATTTAAAATAGTTTTATTTTTTATTTATTACCTAGACTAATGTGGTGGAAGCACTTAAAAACTTTTAGTACATTTGTAATTGGGAAAAATGTAGCCAGAATGTGGCATTTTTACGACGCTTTTATATGTTTTGGCAATTCAGGTTGACGCTTAATTTGCCAGACAAAATATTAGGTTGTAAAATGCTTTCGTTGACTTATGAAATTACAAGTTGACAGATTACAAACAAGAGTAAAAATTGCGAATTTGTTTCGGAAGATTGCCTACTTGTGTCTTTATTAATTTTGTCATTGTTTGTAAAATACAGGGGGCCTCTATAATTTATATTAGAATCTTAAAAGTACTTGTAGCAATTTTATAGCTTTAAATATTATTTGGTATTCGTTTGAGCCTAGACAAGGTACTAAGATTTAAAGCAATGTATATTAATATTTAGTAAAATAAAGTATCTGAAGATTTTCTGGCAGTGCTAAGAGAAGACAATTGCTTAAAGCATATTGATTTAAGTGTTTCGAGGAAACATTTACGGTTCACAGGTTAAATTTTTAAAGCGAATCGGCAAATGGCCAACCAACAATCATAGGGAGTAAAGTCAGACAGCTGTCCGAAAATCCTAATATTAGTTATATGGGGGGTTACGTGAAGTTTTAGCACACCAGCCCGCAATGTCTACGAGTGTTATTTGTAATATGGCCTTAAGTGCTATTGCCGGTGTACCCCCAGTGCATCGCAGATGCCGATGAGAGTCGCATTTTGGACATATTCAAACATTATATCGAGTGTAGCCTTTTCGAGCGCCATCTATTAGACTAATACAACATCGTTGTCTTGACGACGGTAGCTTATAGATAACACACACCACTTTTGGTCAAAGTCCTCACCTTTTTCCCAGTAGCTCTCCTAAAGCAATATAAGGAAACCGATGACTTCTTTACTCTCTCTTGAAAATTTGGCCGTCACGAAAGTTTTCTATAATGGATAAGCACTAGGTATATCAGCATAAAGGGTGGTTAAAAAATCGAAATTAATTCAAAGAACAAACTTCTTTATACGTTCATATCTCTGAAAGTATTTGTCAAATCATTTTTTTTTTTTTTTTTTTTTTTTTTTTTTTTTTTTTTTTTTTTTTTTTAGTGATCTTAAGGAGTTTTGTTTGTTCTTAACGTGTGTTGCCCGAACGTTATAACTACACCATAGCTTTGGCTACGAAATTGCATTAGAAATCACTAAATACAATATTAAATGGTAAGCAAATACTGAATGGATAGATAAATCGTTAAGCGATGGCAATCTATGGATGGATTATATGAATTAGACACTGTATGTATTTGTCACTACTCACCGTGAGATTGTCTCTTGTGTTGGTTCCGGATGGCTTATCAACAGTCTCGCGTCAACATCTTCGTGTATTTCATATGTTTGCGTGGGTGAGGTAGACATTAAGTGGCAACCATTTGTGGTTGTTGAGCTCAGCTGTAATGAAACAAATAAAAATAAATCAATCAACATTGCACAGATTTAGAAAAATGTATAAAAATTCTAAAAAAACAAAAAAAAAAAAGTGTTGGATAAATATTGCGTTATAAGGTGATGTGGATAGTATTTATATATGTTGCAGCAGATAAAAAAATTTAGTACGATATTTTATATTTTTAGTACATTTTATGTTTATTTTTATTACTATTCTACACTTTGTATTTTATCATTTAAAAATGAAATTGAAATTACTTGCGAACATAGCAAAGAGCAATTATTTTCCTTCCAATTCCTTTCATTTTAAATATTAGAACAGTTGAATTTAAAAAACTTAAAAAATAATATATTTTTAAATGAAACGCATGCCATCAATCAAATAAATAAAAAACTTAATTGGCTTTTTACCATAATCTATTAACTATTTATATTATTACAGAGTAAATAAGCATTGTGATATCAATGGATATTGATGAAAATTAACTTTCGACCGCAAGATTTTTTATTTTTTCATTCACTCTCCACAAATCAACTACATATGTGTGTCTGTGTTCACTCATTAGCTTTGTAAAGAAACGATATGCAGATACCACTATTTTTTGGCCCAGAATTAGCGCATTTACGGTGAAAGCGTGTAATTGTGCTGCAATTCGCAAGCAAAAGCTTTTCAAAAAAATACTGAATTGAACAAATTTTAATTGAATGTAAATAGAATGGATATGTATAAACATATACACACCTACGGTGGCATTTATTGACTATGAATTGGAAAAATATAAGTCCGTTTATATTTGGGCGCGTCACAGGAAATATACCCTATGGATAAGTGGAGATGCAAGCTCCCGAAGTGAACTGGAATACATAGGCTGACACATTGATGGCACTACTAGAATTAAGTTCTTATGAATTTTAGTCAGCTCTAACCTTTAGAAGATACGCGCATCCATTTGACGGCAGACGAAGTATTAGTTTATGAGTTTCATTACTGAACATATTTTGAGGGAAGCAACTCGTGTAAGTTTAAACAAATGGAAAGGAAAAAAAAACAAAAAAAAAAATCTATTATGCACATAGCACCCGTCGTAATAGAAGAAATGTTATTTGTAGACCCAGAGAAGCCGGTTATCTAAATGAACTTGTGTCTGAGCACATTGGAATTATCAGTTTGAATTCATATTGGACTTTCGGATCCCAAAGTCACCGAATCAAGCGCTGTCGATATTTTCTTGGCTATTATAATTGGAAGGAAGCTGTGAGGAAGAAAAAGCTGCTAAAGACAGAAGCCGACGGGAGAGATGCAGTGAGTTTTTTTGCGGAAGGGTGAAGGCTTGTTGGAATGTGTTTCAAGTTGCATAATCCTTGAAGCGTTTTTAAAGCCTAGGTTGCAATGGGTTACTTATGGTTAAGACTAGTTCGCGTATCAGGCTATAGTATTGCTGGAGACTCTAAAGCTGATAAGAGAGGCCCATCTTATCAACACTCTTGTTGGGATGAAAGTGGGTCGGAGTTCCTCTGTCTCTTTGGGGTTATTATTAGATAAATCGAACTTGTGGGAACTTGATGAGCGCTGGCGCAGTACGGTACGGTGAGCGCTGGTAAAAAAAAAATTCAAAAGTCGCATTTCACCGGCAACAAGGTTAAGTTTTTCTTAATAGTAGAGTTTTAGCTCTTCATTGAAGCTGCTTGTTTGAATACTATGTTGATAAAACTAAACACTTTTTTCTGCTAGATGAAACCTAGAGCATCTTGGATCTCACATCATTATACATCCAGTTTAGTTGGAGTTTTCTTTCTGCCTTCAAAAAGAACTGCTCATAATCAGCCCGAGCGAAATCCACTCTTGAGATCAGTTGTATAACCTAGCCTAACTTGCTTTGGCATTGTTGTTGTGTAAAGGCTATCAGTTACCACTATAATCGTGTTCACGTAACAGGAATGTACTTGATGCTTGAGTCATGTCTTATATTTCCATAAAAATACTTGAACGCTACATTTCTAGACTGTCAAATTCTGCAGAAAAAGAAATCAATATTAAGAAGTTGGAGTATCTACATATTTTTGGTTTTTGGTGTGTACTTCAACTTTCAAACACAGTAGGACTTTTCGCTATTTCGCAAAAAAACAAAAAAAACTTTGTCTTTGACTGTAGACTTTCGAATCAGCCGGTTTTTCTTTTAAATTCCAAAAACTAAAGTTGCTGTATATGAACACAGCACTACACAATAAACAGAAATCACTAATAGCTCGAAATGTAACAGAAACGAGACAGTTTGGACCTAGTGCATTTACTTCCGGGTTATCTATACAAACAAGCATTTCAGTATTTAAACAGTTATTGCAGAAGCGCGAAAACATTATTATAAATAAATAAACACGGCATGCAACAGCTTGTAGCAATGGAAAATGAAATAAAATGCGCTGCTGCATTTTTGGCATATTTCCTTTTAAATTTTTTCGTCAGCAACATAGTTCAGCGTTTTCAAATACATACATACATACATATAGTATGCATATGATGTTGCAAGTAGTTTTTCCAACTTACATATTTATGTGTTTTTCCCTTAACTACATACGCATATACATACAAGCCGTGTTTTCAGGTGTTTAATTGAATTTGGTGTTGCAAGTTCAGAAAAATTTCGCGTTCGCTTTATTACACACCTGCCAGCTATTTGCGTTGCAAGTGTGAACTTTCTAGTTTTTTATGCAAATTGACAGCGCGTGTGCGCGTGTGGCATGTCAATGGCATGCATTTAATTGTAGTAATATATGCCAAATATGTGTATATACATATATGGACATATTAATATACAGTAACACTGTTGCATGTAGCCAGTGGCATGCAACACCTCAACATGTTAGCCAAGCAAATGTATGCAACGCTCCACAGCGACGTGGAGCCTTCACCAGCATCATATGGCACACACACACATACACTGAACTTGCATGCACTTACGTGGATTATTCCACGTCAAAAGTGCCAGCCACTGAGTGGGCGTGTCGACATTCACACTCAATTACAGCAAACAAGACGAAAAAGTTAAAAGCGAAGCAGGCGGAAATTTTTTCTGTTGAAATTTTGCATGTGTTCAGACTGTGTTCAGACATGGAAACTTTTTTAAAAATTGTATTTTCCAATTTCATACCTTGAACAGAGTGTATGAAGTTTGCCAAAAAGTTTATAACACTCATTAGTAATCACTGTGGACCCCATAAAGTGGATAAATGATCAGCTTGGCAAGCTGAGCCGATTTAGACATGGGCGCCTGTCTGTACGCCAACTAGTCCCTCAACTTTCGATATCGATCTGAAATTTTACACACGTTCTTTTCTCTTAAAGAAACTGCTAATTAGTTCGGATCGCCGATATCGGACCACCATAATATATACATATTATGTTAGTTACCATATAAACCGTCCGATCAATATAAAATCCTGGTATTAAGAGGTTTTTTAGTTGAATAAATATCTTCATAACTTTGGCATGGATTATTTTCTAGAACAATGATAGAATCTCCAAATATATTGGTTAAGATCGGACCCTTATAGTATATAGATTATATAGATGTCATACAAACTGACTGATCAAAAAGTCCTTGTATGGAAAACTTTTTTATTTGACGAAATATCTTTGAGAAATTTGAGACAGATTAGGGTCCAAAATAACGGCATAATATCCAAACATATTATTAAGATCAGATATAGCTGTCGGACAAGCTGTCCGATCAAAATAAAATCCATTTATAGGAACCTTTTTATATGACAAAATATCTATAAAATTTTAAATAGATTATTGCAGGTGAGTTTTAATGCGTAACAAAATTGTGCTACAATGACATAAAGTTTCTCTGTCTGAACGCGGTCTTTTGCATATTTCCACTATATGAAAATATAGTATGCTTGACAGCGATCTGTCGGTTTGTACATATGCTATGTGTTTGATTCGTCGGCGACGTAGTATGTGCGCTTTGAGAGGAAAATTAAAAATATATATCGCATATATGAATTGTTACATATTTTTGTGCCTAATTTGAGTGAACACAGCCGCCGAAAAGGCAATTCGAAATATAAAACATCCGAAACAAAAGCAAATTATATCGAACAAAAAATTAATGATAACAACGTGGCGCAACAGAAAGTGTTAAAATGTTCTAAAAATAGCGAATTATGTAAAATATTTATACAATGATGATATAACAACAAAAAACTTGGCTAGTTTCGGCAAAGTGTGTTTATGAATAAGTAATGTACGTTAGCCGAGAGCCTCAACTGTCTCTTCCTCTTTGTATGCTCTATATTATCGCGATTGTTTTGGTATTTGTGGTGTTTTTGCTTTTTATTACTTTGTTGTTGTTTATTGTTATTATTTGGAAGCTTTTGTATATTTTTCTTTTAATGTTATGACTAATAATGTGGCATGTGGTTAGGTGTGCTAATACATTGCATATTAGATAAGATTATTTGAAAAAACATTTTTATTACAAATAGGAAAATGGTGTTTATGGGTTTATAAATAGAATATTAAGATAGATTTTGAAAATTTTGAAATTATAGTCGGGGAATTTCGTCGCTTGAAGGTAACACTTACGCAATTTTAGACTGAAATCGCTTGTAACTAAAATATTTAAAAATTTTACTGTGTATTATAAAAGTATGTATAAATATGTCCTTTGGTTCTAGGTTAAAACAATTGGGAGAGTAGTGTTTCTTAATTCTCAAAATCATCTATTTTTAACTTATCGCACTAGGTGTGACCTTATATATGGCGTTCTCCTGTTTCTTGTGCCACGATTATAAGTGATTGACTTTTTTTAACCGAAGCACGTATAATTTTCCCTGCTTGTTATGCCTTCAAATGAAATTTTTACGAAGGCAAAAGTTCTGCAGAATATTGAACATTTTCAACCATGTTCGGGCCTCGCTATTTTGTCCTGGTTTGCAAAACGCGATGATTGTCAGTCGAGTCAAATAACAAAGCACGTCTAGTGTTAATTATAGTAGTAATTATGTAGAGTCCAAAATTCAATGGGGAGGATGGAGTCATGTGTTCACGCAAGTGAGAAAAGTTCTGTGATCGCCTTTCCCTTGGGAGTGGCCAGAAACGATTCTTTTACATATAACTCAAGCAGCTCACGACTTCCGGTCTTTGACCAAGTATCCTCTGAGTAGCCTAAGAACATCCGTTTGAAGGCGAGCTAAAGTGAGAAGGCGAAACATTCCGTGCATAGGGTTGTGCGCTGGGTTTGGGACCCGCCACGTAAAAAAAACGCTCCCAATGAAAAAGCAACAACAACCTTGGATGAGAGACCCCACTTTTGATGACGACCATGGGAAACGAAATAAGGACTACGAATTGAGGGCATGCCCCTGGAATGTCCGGTCCCTTAATTGGGAAGGTGCCGCTGCCCAGCTGGTTGATGTCCTCGTAAAAATAAAGGCTGACATCACCGCCGTCCAAGAAATACGATGGACGGGACAAGGACAGAGACGAGTAGGTCCTTGTGGCATTTACTACAGTGGCCATATAAAGGAGCGCAAGTTTGGTGTGGGATTCGTGGTGGGAGAGAGAATGAACGTCTAGCCACAAGCCACATCAAAGCGAGGTTCTTCAACATATCCACGGAAGAGAAGGACGATGTGACCAAAAATGCCTTTTAAGAGTGCTTGAAATGCACTTATGAGAGCTGCACCCGCCACGATGTCAAAATCGTGCTTGGCGACATTTGACGCCAGGGTGGGCAAAGAAGGTATCGAAATCACCAACCAGATCGATCATGTTGTGATAGACGGAAGACACGTCTAAAGTGTTTTAGATGTGCGTACGCTCCGAGGTCCTAACATCGACTCCGACCACTATCTTGTTGCAGCCAAGATTCGCACCCGCCTCTGTGCAGCAAAAAACGCACGCCGTCAAACTCAAGGAAGGTTCGACGTCGAGAAGCAATCACAACAGACAGCCGAACGTTTGTCCACTCGGTTTGCATTGCTGCTCTCTGAGAGCACTCGTCAACAAGTTGGTATAAGAGAACTGTGGGACGGCATTTCAAACTACTTACGTACAGATGCAACCGAAACCATTGGTTTTCGGAAAGTGCAAAAGAACAGCTGGTACGACGAGGAGTGCCGTGAGAGAACACAGGCTGCCTACCTCGCAACGTTACGATCGAGCACAAAATTCAATGGATTGATTATCCATATTGGAACATTGATTTTCATTTGAAAGGCGAACATTTTTTAAATAATAGTAGCAATGCCGAACTGAAACAAGAAAGACGTTCCAGCGTTACTCCCATGGCTACTTCCCTGCACTTTCTGCATGCCTTATGCCCACTCCGCTTGCATCTGATGCCTTTAGATTGTGACCTGTGACTAGACGAACAACGGTCTTGTAATCTTTTCGATACAGTATTTTTTCTGCCACCTTGTACATGATTTTAACGATTCTGCATATCTTTAAGGCAAGTGCTAAAAATAGAAAACTTTTTCATCTGACGAGATATACACGAGTTACTATCTAAAGCAACGGTGTAATTGTTCAGGTCGAATCACTAACGCTTTGGACAGCAACTCCTGTGGAAGCACGACGAGGAAGAAAGAGTGAAAAAGCTAGCGAATACTTTATATGATTGTAGACAGATCCGGCTACAGGAGAATTTACATATGCATATAACCTTCGGACATAGCTCGGTGGGTAATGGTGGTTTGGCAAACATCGACTATATTACCCCAATTTTCAACTGAAAAAGAAGATTCAAAGTAAACATAGAATGTCTAAAGTAAGGCACCAGGGAAGACTACGTTGTAAGCATCTGGGGTTACCACAATATGAAACACTGGAGGAGTAGGTTGAAATACGCGTCAAGCACAGGCATCCTAAAGGATCACTACTCCTCATGGGCCTAGTAATTGAACTCTATCTGGTATCGCAAAAGATAAAAGCTTGTCTATACGTGGCACATTGTCCTACCGGATTAATCTAACATAGCTGGCGTACAAACTGTCCTATACAAACCAAGTTCTTGTAAGGAAATCTTTGCAATTATGAAGATTATCAAAGTTACAACCGAATTTAGCGTTCTTTCTTGATTTTTTTTTTAGTATAAGTACATGTATGTTTCCTTGTAAAAATATGGAGGTTTTTTGTTATGTTAAAATGTTGCAATGACAAACACTGATAGCTTAGAGTATGTAAGCTTCTTAAACTGGCTAAAAAAAAAACCAAAAATTGAAATTATTTGCCAATTCTTCGGTGAAAACTCATAACTTTTGAAGATAACAGAAACTGATCAACGAATATAATATCTATGTAACTCGATTTGTGAGTTTGCTGGAAAGTAATCTTTAATTTGCTACAAACTGGTTGAAACCCATATAAGCCATAAAAAATATATTCCCTCATCAAATATTTGATAAACGCATGCAGCATACACTTACACATTTGAAAATCAGTTGGAATTTTTGCATTTTTATCGCATGTCAATCGCATGCCACTTTATCTGCCGCTGGTTTGCCTTTATTTGTTATCTGGTCAATATAATGCTCGCATGCTAGAGCACTGACATATATTCATACATACATACATATATGCATGAGCGAACACTTTTTCAGCATTCATTCAGTGCCAGACGCCGTTATGTTTGTTGTAACACTAACAACAAGCTGTCTAAAATAATGGTTCTTGCCTCTGCCTCATACACGCTTCCCATCAATTGCATTTTTTAACGTTTTTTTTTCTCAATTTTATTTTTTTCATTTTTAGCTTAAGTAATGATCTTGTTCTCATAGCATATTGTTTGCCTTCCAATTTTCAGCTTTTGACCGTTCACTTGTCTGTGTAAATGACCACAAAATGACAAAAAAAAAATAATCATTATTATTTCGTTCATTTATTGCCACTGCATGTCTGTGCATTTAGAAACATTTTGCTTCTTTATTCGAAATAAAACTAATATATGAATAATCAGTATTCATTAGTCGTTTCGAATGTATAGGAAAATCAGGGTACTCAGAAAAAATTCCAAAAAGATTTAGTATTATATAGATATTCTAGTAGCTGCAAGTCCTACTATAATAATTGAGAGAGTAGCGATTTCCAAGTGTTTTGAAGCGACTAAGGCGTATTATCCACGTCTGCCTTTAAAGAAATCAAGAAATCGATATTTATCTCCATATTCTACTACAACTTGAAGATTATTTTGGAAGTAGTTTTGGAGATATGAGCGCATTTGTAAGAGTTTTTTAACTAGAATAATCGGAGTAATCTTTTGACGCATTTTTATCGAAACACTGCTTTCAGAGGAAAATTCACCGAAATAGCTAAACCGATTAACTTAAAATTTACACAACGACCTACATAGATACATTAATCAGGTAATCGTCGAAGGAATAATACCTTATACTTAATATAGATTTTTATGCAACTCTGAATTTTAGGCAGAAATATCTTCTACCGCCAGATACCTTTTTTGAAGGTCCTCCCGGTAATTGGCTATGGCATCAAGAGAATTCACATTTTTAAAGATAAACCCGTATGTTAAAGAAAATAAAATTCTGTAAATGTGCAGTTTTCAAAACCAAA
>NW_017537589.1:552576-704702 GCF_001853355.1 Bactrocera latifrons
TTAAAAAAAAAAAAAACACATTCATTTTCTGACCAGCAAGTGGCTATAACCTCTTTCTGATTCAAAGAAGTAATAATTTCATCTTTTGTGTTTCAGTTAAGTTATTTTGCTATCTTCTTTATTATCTAAATAATTTTTCGTTTATACAACAATTCACCAATTTTATTTTCGAACACTTAAAGAATAATTTTCGATACCCACAAGTACTCGCTATTCTCCAACACTAAAATGAATAGTTACATATGCAATGCATAAATATTTACTCCACGGCTTAACTGTGGTTTTTGTGGTCGCTTTTTTAACATTTGATATTTATAAATCAGTGTGTTTTTTTTTTTTTGCGTTTGCATTTTTTAATTATTCTCTGCTTTGCGTTCGCTTTGCGGCAGCACACTGCATTAGCAATAAATATAAATATTAAAATTTTCATTAATTAAGCGAGTTAATTTAAAATTTTCGTCTGTAAGAATAACGAATAATGCATGAAACTGTGAGGTCAATGGTTTTCAGCACTACTAAAGGTAATAATAGAGTAGCATAGATCCGTAGAGGTACATAAGTATATTTGAATGGGGTAATTATGGCAAAATAAATTGCAAATTTTCAATTGTAGCTTTAGCAGGTATTGTCTTACTGCTGGTTTTCAAGATAGTGGTATATTTTGTATTATTGTGCTCGTTAGGAACTGGTTGTAGTAGTTCAAAGGGTTATATCCACTTCCGAAATACGCGATTTTTGCAATTTTTTTTTTTTGAAGAAGTATTAATAAATAAATAACAAAATTTTCATTTGCAGAATTTAATTCAGTTTCAAATCGACCATTCATTGTGATTGTGACAAAAAAGCACCTGGAAATTGTTATTAAATTCACCGGATAAATGGCATTTCATAAAAATGTATTTGGCTATTATAGATTCGTAGGACTGTCCTTAATTACTAAGCTAAATAAGTGTGGGATCTGTTAACCAGTTTGTTTGCAGCAGTTACAGAAGTCGCTATTCCTCAGCAGTACGTTCTGATTGTTACAATGGACAAACTATCGGATAAAGAATTTGCCACAAATTTTGTATTTCTAACCAAATTTCGTGTGAGGAATCATTGCGAATGTTGGAAAAGGCAATTAGCTTTATCAGAAACACAAGTATACGAGTGGTATAAAACCTTCAAAGAGGTTAAGAGAACGTTTAAGATATGCTTATTCTGATCTATCTTCGAACTCTTTAAGTCATGAAGATATTAAAAATAGGAAGGACTTAAAAATCGTCAGCCGTCAGCGTCGTCAAGTGAGCGAGAATTCTCGCGAGTCCGTTCGAATGGTTTCGTCCAGAGAGAAGGACAGGCGGTCAATAAGGAGTTCAATTTGGACGTATTGAGTCGTTTGCTAGAGAGTATCTATTGAAAATGGTCGGTATTGTGGAAGACCAATTCGTGATTTTTACCAATTCATGATGTGACCGAATTTAAAGCCAAAAACGCAATTAATACCATCGATCAACCACGTTATTCACCAGACTTGGCTTAATGTGATTTTTTCTTTTTCCCCAAACTGAAAGTGATGCTCCATGAAACCCGTTTTCAGTCGAACGAAAAGATAAAACAAAATTCGCTGAAAAAGCTGAAGGCTTATAAAAAGTGTTTCGAGGACTGGAAAAATCGTTGGCATAAATGTATTACATCTGGGGAGGATTACTTTGAAGGCAGCAAAATAAATATTGATGTATAATTAAATATTTTGCGTTTTATTAATATTTTTTCGGTACACTACGAGTATCGGCAGTAGAATTGAAAACCCGAAATTGATTGCCGGGTACTTTTTCGTAAAAATGCATATCAAGTCGCTAACCCAACATGATAGCTATCTGAAAGTGACTGACAGCTGACAATATTTAAATGAGTTCTTAAGTTTTTAAATTTGTCATTATTTGACTTGGTAGATTTTCCGCCAATATTTTGTAGCAAATATAAATATAATAAAAATAGAAAAAAATTTGAGAAAATTTCATTAAATTTAAATTTCAAGTTTAAAAATGACAGCTGACTGCGCAAATTACAAAACTAAATCGAAATGACGTCAGCAATATATTTATTTATTTCTTAAAGTTCCTTTCAATGATTACAGAGTTCAAGGAAAAACACAACAAAACGAAAAAATATTTGTTCATTTTCCGATTACTTAAAATAGCTAAGCAAATACGAAGAATAGAATTGGCACTGTTTGTTTTCTCAGCTGATTGCATACTACACATTACAATGTAGTTGCGAAACGGATTTCGCTCAACAGCCGCTACGTAAAATTATTTGCGGATTTGAAACCAAAGCACCATAATTATTTTCTTACAGAGATGGACTAGTTGAAGAAACTGAAATGAAAACAAAGGTGCTTGCTTTGTTTATTTGGCTATACATTTTCGATGTACTACATTTTAACAGGAACAGACATTTCCATTTGTTCTGTTTGTATGTTTACTTGAGTAAAATATTTCAACATTTCAAACATGTGACACACAAAAAATGAAAATTTTTATTTTCAGTTAAGACATTCATTGATTTAAAGTGAAATTTTTTATTTTTTTAATTTTTTTATTTTTATTTTATTTTTTATTCAAGTTAAATTTACAATCTGTCTTAATGTTAATAGACAATAAGTAAATATGCTGTTAAGGTACAAACAAATTGCGAGTGTTACTTTATTAAAGTGAAAATAAACGCGTTTAATGGATTAGAAAGTACTCTTCAACTAACAGAAAAAAATGCATATTTTAGGATAAGATTAGTCTAAACTAATAGTATAGATAGATAGTGAAACCAAAACTAAATTCAAGACCCTAAGTCAAGTTATGGCGAAAAAAAAACTAAGCAATAGTATATTGTCCATGTCATTAAAAATATTTTTGTCAACCAAAGTTTCAAACAACAATTATCATTGCGATTTTTCTAGCCAAGAAAAACAATGAAGTGAGCAACCCATTCGGCCATATTCTTCCTTAGAAGATTTCGCGTCCAGGCCTAATAATAATTCTATAAAAATTCTTGAGTTTTTTATATATATATATGATTTTCTAGAGAATCTAGAAATCGAATTAACTTAGATACCTGGTGAAGCACTTTTTTCTCCCGGTTTCAATTCCTATCTTTTGCACGATACAATTAGAAAATATACTACGATTTAAATAAAATATTATATTGCCATATTTTTGCTATATGGATGGTCTCTAATTAAAATTCCAATATGTTTAAAATATTCTCCCAAAATTTTAAATTGATCCGAGTATAATTTTAATAGATAAATCCCTCGGAAGTTCCGCCCATCACGTTAGGTTAGTGTTGCGCGGTACATGCGTTTTTCTTATAACTTCATTTTTGAAGACGGTGGACACGATTTCACGAAAAGTTATGGACCGATTTAGTTTGAACACATCTTTAAAATAATGTTATCTAGTCATCGATTGCAGGATTCTTTTCATTATTTTTTAAGCCAATAAATGGTGAAAATTTGATCATAAAATGAGACTTTTTGTTCAAAGTCTGATAAGAAAAGTAAAATGGAAATTTTAATTTTATTTTCTGAGTTTAAACAGAAGATTTACTACTGTGTTCAAATAGAAAGGGGAAATTTTAATTTATACTTCGCGTTTTTTTTTCGAAAATCGGCTATTTTCTGTAAGTTGGTAGAATTTTTGGTGACATTTATGCTAAATTTCATGTCTAAGTATTCATTAATATTTCAGATAACATCATTTTGTGAGGCTCTAAAAGTTAATTCTTCGATTTTTACTATCTCTAAATTTATTGAACAATGAAGTGCGATAGTGCACCATCACATACTGTATTGTTTATTCGTGATAATTTCGACACATTTTCATCTAGCCGCAACCACCACATTCGCCTGTTTTACCTTCGTGTAACATCTGGCTATTCAGTAAATTCACTTGACTACTCAGAGCACCCAATTGAGAATATAAAAGCTGAGTCGAAGAAGACTCTGATGGCCATCACGACGAAGGAGTTTTCCAGTTCAGAGTGATGACATAGGTATATTGCAGCGGGAGGGGATTACTTTGAAGAAAAAATAAAAAATAAAAGGGGAAAAATTCTCCTTTCAATTCGATCACAGTTGTATATATGTAGTAACGGAATATTTTAGGTTTTTTTATACCAAAATTTCAGGAGACAACGTGCCTTTGATACGTCATATTATATTTGTAAAATATATGATTGTTTATATTTAAAAAAAAAAATCATAAAAGTGCCTTCTTTTGTACCTCTGAAGCCCACCTAACCCTAACATAACGATATTAAATGAAAGCCTTTAAAGAGCCATAACTCAGCATTAAATTAAGGTAGAAATTATAATTTGGGACAGGAAATGGACGCCCTCTTATAAGTTTAATTTAACTCTAAACTTTTGAAGACCTATCAAAAAACTCGCTACGGACAAATCCTATAGAGACTCTTACAGACAGTGTGAAAATAGGCGAAATCGACCCTCCATATAACGATACTCTTAATTTAACGCCCACATTACGAATACGGTACGTAATTTTATCCCGATATTCCTACATACAGTATGAAAATGGGCCAAATAAAAAACAACACCTACAAAATTTTAATTTCCATCTGTTCGCTTCATTTGCCGGATAAAACTTTTCTAACATAGTGCCCTCAAGCATGTAAGACTTCATATTACTCGCAAGAATTGTCGAAATCGGACCATAGATCTTCAAGAACTCAGCCACCAAAAATTTGGCCATATGGCTGACTTCTTGCTGCAAATATCAACCACTAATATGCATATGTTATTGAAATACTGGGGAAATATTTCTTTGATAATAATTTTGTTAAAAATGAGTTTCTGCCAATAATAAAATATGTATAAGTATTTTTCTTAGACCTGCATACCTTATGAAAACATTTTCGAACTTCCAGTTGGCTTTGTATTACTCCTGGTTTAATATTTAGTTTTACCAAGACCTATGTGTTAGTATTTCATCAGCTTCGATTATTGCAAATTGTAAAAGTGTAAAATGTACGGCTATATCTGAAGTTAGCTCTTTCTTACTTGTTTTTAATTAGATACTTGAAATATTAATAGATTTTTGACACAGAAGAAGCAAACTGTCTGGCAGTTTCTAAACCGAGTTTCTAAAATTTTACTAAAACTCGTTGAAAGCTTTAACAATAAAAGTTGTATTTACGATTTACATATATGGTTAAAATTGTACTAAATTTTTTGGACAATTTTTAAGTAATTTGACTTATAGTAATAATATTGTTATAACGGGTGATCCAAATAGAGGTACTTTTTTCAATAGTCTCTTTAGTTGGATCATGCGTTAATCGTGTCAAACTGACATGTTTTTGTGTGTTTCTCTAAAAGAGATGGGAATCTCGAAATAGCTTATCTCCTGAAAATTTGTGTAGATTTGAGAAATGGTTTCCAATGTGTACCATTAATAATCATAAAATATTGAGGAGTTTTTAATATATCGAAGCCATTGCCAAATAGTAAATATTTTAATGATGATTTGTTCTATACTTAATCGATTGCAAAACCTGAAGATCCAAAAACAATTTTTTTTTATTTGCTACTTGGAAAACTACTTGTTTCAAGAAAAATGCATTGCGAAAATTAAGTAATAAAAAAATATTTATGTTTACGAAAATAAGCGCCCACTTCTCGTCATGAAGCCCAATCAAGTAATTTTATTAGTTAACCGTGAGATAAAAGTGAAAATTCGGTTCCCCTTCGCACTGCGTTTGCTTCGGCCAGCATTCGGCATTGGTGAGTAATGGTGTATAAGAAAGTGTGTATAATTTAATTTGAAAACGACTGACGGCGTGGCGACTAGTGGGCAGGTGGCCTTCATACAACAGCTGCTGCCGCCGCACCACTCTCGGAGAGTCATAAATCAAATTGCTGCCTAACGTTTGATGCTTGAAATTTCGAATATATTTTTCAACGGCTTTTCTTTTTTTACTTTTCCACATTTTGAATAAATTAATTAAAAAAGAAGAAACACTGCGTAATATACTATAAATGATTTTTATGTTTGAGGTGAAAGATGCTTCTAGATTGAGCTGAAAATACATTTTGTGACGTGTGAGTTGATTTTGGAGGTATGTGCTGGGATAACGCGATTAATGAAAAGCGCAAAATTTTCCAGATTATATATGTTATTTGGATACTATACTTTCTCTTAAGATTTTAAGATTATACAATTTCAAAATCTAACACTCACTGCCTTAAAATGCAATCCCCAACAATTTAAGGTTGACACTGCTTTAACGTGATACTTTATTCTTAATGCACCCCACACAAGTTCTTGATATGATTTTCAGCAAGAAGTTGACATTCATCTTCACTTTCACACTGTGACGCACGCAGCGTGTTACTTTCCTTCCTCTTTACTTTACGCGCGCCACAACGTGCAACATTGCATTTGCATACATGTCACACCTGCAAATCTGTCTGTCAGCGCTGCTAAAGTGTTGTTATTGCTGACGCAAGGGTTAAAAAGCGGTAAGTAGAAGGTAAATGTGTACTAGCGTACGTTGACTTATATAAATATATTGTTTGACATAACTTATGTCAAGCACTCCAAGCACACTTAACTTGCCCGGATTGAATCAGCTTGCATCTTATTCGTATTATATTGAAGATATTAAAATCTACAGAAAATTAAATCAAAAATTTCTTGCACTTTTTAATCTTAAATTTCCGGAGTTATGAGCTGGTTCCGAAGCAAGCTCAGGGTTCTAGGCGATCTTAGAAATGAGCTCCATTTTTCGGCTTAACTGCTAATATTATTTTTTGATTGTCTATAAAAACCATTTTTCGGAGGCAAAAATCTACTGTTTTCGAAACACAGTTTTGATATCGCCTTCTCAGACAGTTTCTTTCATGTAGGAATCATTACGGTATATAACAATTCTCTTGACAAAACCGGACCAGATCATTCAAAAGGCTTATAGGCAATCCTTTTTGGATGCGTGCAGAAGGTCTTAATATTGAATGACATATTTGCACTAAGAGGCCGGAAACTTTGCGGCAATTTGGTCACGAAATTCGATTCGTACAAACTTAGTTGTATGGGTGGTCCATTATATAGACAAAGTTGTTCATTTGTATAATATAACAAGTACAGATTCGCTCCATTCTCGTAGACAAACAGCTTTGCGTATATGTACATAATACAAAATCTGTATATTTTGTTGTAATAATATTCATATATAAATATACAGTCTTTTTGGTTGTGATATTAGGGGCTGTTTCTTGCTAATTTTGGGTTGCTAAAATCGAAAATTTAACGATTTGAACTCAAACTCGTAATCTGGACACCTCAATTACCGCACACAATTTTTTTAAATTTTTTCTTCAGATTTGGCGAGTAGTGTAATAGTTAGTTGAGAGTATATAAGATCTTTTATAAAATTCGACTTTTATGTAATTGTTACGATTTGAGCGATAAATAATTCCCAGCTCGATATACAAAACCTATAACGAACCAAAAAATTTGACATACTACCGAAGAAAGATATTAACGTGATCAAACGAAGAAATCCTTTATATGTATGATATATAAATTCTATGAAACACATATCTTCAATGTTCCCGAAAAAGTTCTAGCAAGCCTTTGTTAAAATTATACAATATTTTCATGCTTTAGCGTTGGAAACAGAGAAACATTTTTTCGGATGAAATACAAAATTTTTGAATTCAAAAAGTTCGTTTAGGGTCTTAGATTTTCGACTGAACATTATTTTTATCTTTAATACTTGTTCTTACGTAGAGTTATAATAAATGTAGATAACTAAAATTTTCGAATATCAATTCTGCAGCTCAGACATGTGAATTTTCCAATCCACACAAAGTATTTAACGGGTGCCACACAACAATTAAAATACATACAAAGGAGACGTCGCACAACCCAAAGAAGGTGGGTTTGTTTTAAAAAAATATGAAAAAAAATAAGAAGCTTATGACAGCGCACCTTCAATTTATTGCTTCATACATTCGAAAAGGAACACAAAAAGTTTTGTGTATTTTTGCTGGAAATTATTTCATATTTAAGGATTTTAACATTCACAAAAAAAAAAAAAAAAAAAAAAAAAAAAAAAAAAAAAAAAAAAAAAAAAAAAAAAAAAAACAAAAAAAAAAGTGCACAGTTGCAACTGAAGGGTGCAAGATGGTATGAATAAAAAGCAGGTCGCAAAGTAAAATTGTCTCTACCAAGTGAAAGAGTGTTGCATGCTTAAAATAAATAAAGGGCAGGCAATGAATATACCCAAGCATTCTGATGACAGTGAAATGGAATGGAATGAATGGAGATGGATTTTGAACAGCAGACAGTGCGGAGTTTAACCTGAAATATGTATATGTCGGAAATTTATAAATCCCAGTAGTAAAAATATTCGAATACCTACATATCTACGGAGGAACTCAGCTTTATATGATGGATAATATTGGTAAATCACAGAGGATATATGGATTTGGGAGGATTTGAACAAATCGGGAAAAATGTCAAAAACAAAAAAAAAATTGTGAATTTTTGCATGCCTTTTAAAATAACATACTTTTTGTTACGAAATAGTTAAGTGGAAGTGTTATCATAGGGTTAAATAGTCCCTGGAAAAATGTCGGTGGTTTTTACATGAAAAATATTTCTACAGTGAGTAATGACATTCATTATTGTAATATAATGTAACTTATATTAGCATGAATAGCCCAACGGTGCATATTTGTTCCTTCTTTGAAATTCAAAAAAATTTAATTAAAAATTTTTCATTATTTATTATTAAATGCAAATTCATTTGCCGGAAATGGGAATAAGCAACAAAGCTATTATTGGAAAACTTCGGCAGCATATCAAAATCTTCCTTTACAATAGTGAAGCACATTTGGAAATTTCGAGAAAATATGGAGTTTCCGCAGATGTTGTAAGCAAAATAAGGCAAAAACTTTAAAATTTACCGTCAGCAAATAGACCTGTGTGCAGAAGAAAGCTAAGTGAAAATCAAGAGACAAAATAAGTGGAGTTCTATTGTACAAGAAATCTGTCAAACACTATTACGTCGAGAAAAATAAAAGCATTCATTAATACTAAAGGAGGCTATACAAAATATTAATATCACTTTCTAAAGAAATATTTGCTAAGTTACAAATAAAAGTTATTTATTTTAAATAAAGCTATTTATGGTTTTTTATACCACATCCTCATATGCATATGAATGCAACAATCTTTAAAAAATAAAAAAAAAAACAAATTTTCTAAAAAATCACTTCAGAAATTTACTTAATACATTGTATAAATAACTTAAGCGTGATCGGTTATGTGAGTCACTGTAATTTAGGATTCTTAGAACTTAGCATAATACAGTATAGTAGTTTTGCCCTAGCATGATTATTTAAGGATCTGTTATCGTGTCCCCAGCTACTATATACGCCTACTTTAGCTATTACTTCTGGTTATTCGTTTTGAGCCAATTGAATACATTAAACGAGAAGCGCTGTACTAATTGAAGGCTATTCCGGACTTTAAGAACTGTTTCGAGGATTCGAAAAAATGTTGGCAAAAGTATATTGGAACCATGTGGGATTACTTTGAGGTGGACGACAGAGATTTTGAAGAATAATTTAAGAATTTTAAAATATGAAGAAAGTCTTACTATTTTTTGACCATAGCACTATATAAGCATTCTTTGAAACCTCCTATATTATAAACAATCAATCGCTAAAGATTGTAATGAAAAAGGGACTTGCACAGAAGCAAACCTAGCGAAGGAAATGGTGATGTATATGTTATATGCTGAGGAAGATTACATATAACATATTAATAATATTGTTTGAATTGAACCTGCAAGAAAGCCGAAGTCACGGCCGGCCGTTTCAGTCCACAAAATCAAAAAACTGATACTTGAATAGAGACAAACATCATCTGGGCTTCAAGGTAATCTGCCTCCAACTGTTGCTATTATGTCTGTGTTGGCGGTGGAGTCTCCCAAACTAGTAATACCGAACGAAAAGTTAACTTGTTACCGGCAAACATTTTCATTCATTTGCTATTACAATTGCGCGGTAAAATGCGCCGGCTGTCAGTGTAGCAATTTCGGTGGTCGCAATGAGACACCGACTGCGGCCATGAACTCACACACGTATCCTTGTGTGTGTGTGTGTATTAGTTGGCCGTGGCATTACTTTTCCTCTTACACGCAAATTTGTTTGTTTGCATGTACGTATATGCTTATATATTATGTGAGTGTGTATATGTAAGTGCTGTGTCGCAGTGAAATGAAAACAAGCCAAATTGTAAGCGCTCACAAGGATATCGCAGAAGGATATTTTGTACGGCGACTAAATGAAAACGCTTTTATTATTATGAATGTAACCCATAATCCGCTTGTTGAGAGTGAAAAGTACTGGCACGTGAGTATGTACGCGTGTGTGGTGCGCCTGGCAGTTGGTGGCACTTCTCTCTGCTTCGAAATGTATTGCAAAAATACGGGTGCTGGGTATGTTTCACTTAAAATAGTGTACCCGACTGCCGGCAAGCAACATATGTTCGGCGAATATTACTCGCCAGCATCATGAACCTATGCCTCCACTGTGTGAAATAACAGTTCTTGACTTTACCCATAGCTTGCACCTTCTTCTCGCCTTTTGGATTACTTGTTTGTGGGTGGGAAGGTTTTCAGCGTGTAATGAAATGAATGCAAATGCGATTGAGTTGATTTAGTATCTGCAGACAAGCGGTTATTACACGCACGCCGCCATAAGCTTATAACCACACACACACGCACGCACCTGCACTCGCATGTACATGTGCTACAATTGACTATGCAGCCATTATACGCTGGAGACATGTACTCATAAAATGTCGTCTGGTGTCTTTACGCACGTAAGCACGCACACACAGCTACGTAACTGTTCTTCTACTTTGTATAGTATGTGTAACATATGCAGCGCCATTCATTGAAGAGTCCACTCCAACGCTGGCGTTATGATCATTTTCGGGCAAATGTAAAGAAGGCAAACTTTAAAAGAGACCCTGAAATATGTGTGTATATTTGTATGTGAGTTCGACGATGCGAATTAAGCTTACTTAAACTGAGACCATACTGAAACAAAAGCCATATTTTATGCCTACTTTCTCCAATATGAAGTACTGAATAAAACATGAAAGTCAAATTGCTATATATTAAATTAAGCATGCATAAGAAAAAAACAAAAGTCCAATTTCTGAGTAAGAAGCACATGAAACATTATTGCTAAGTTCTAATTCCTTTTTGCAAATGCAGAATTAGTCATAAATATACCGTGCCACCAAAGAAACAAAAACACGAATTCAAAAGATTCCTTGCAAGCATTGCTTTGGAGATTGGATCGAAGATTAATCCATGCTGAATTTTGAGAGGATATCGTTTTCCATTCAAGTACTTGAAACCGGTGGTACAGTTAACATGTTTATAATATTATATCTCCGGTGCTACCAATCACATCGTGTCGGAAAGTGAAATTTTAAGCTTCATTAAAAAAGCTTGAAAAAAATAAATTCGCCAAAGTTACATAAGAATTACAACTATTCTAAAATGCGTGAAAATAATGTAGACATTGCTATATTTAATGTTTTTTTTTTTGTAAAAGAGGGAAGAATGCCACGCAAGCCACCAATAAAGACTTTTTCGACTACCCATTATATTTACTCATCGCGTTTTATTCGAAGTCTTGAGTATGAAGCGAATCGTAGCTGAAATTCGAAATTGAGATAGAGCTATCTGAGAAAAACTGATCCATGAAAGGAAAGCTATATATCTGAAATTTTTTATGTACGTTTCTGTCCGAGGTCGAAGCAGTAACTATAAAAATGGAGCATATGTTATGGTTCTGAAGATGCATAAATTCATTTGGAAAACACTTATTAATTTAATTTGATATGCTCATTTCTAGCATTATCTGATAACGTTACAAAATTCGAATCGAAGTCGGAGTCGGAGAAATTTAAATGCCGTTGTGCCTCGTACTCATATTGGATTTATAATCAGAAGACCGTCGCAAATATAATATTTTACATGCTAAGATGAGTTTTATGGTGAAGCGAGTTTAAACTACTGATAAATGTTTTTTTATGAAAAAGCATACTCAAAGAAAGAAAACAAAATTTAAAATTTCAGAAAATCAGTGAAAGAAGATGTGATGAGTTTATTACATGAGAAGAAATTACTTGCCAACAAAATTGAATAGCAGAAATTTTGATGAATATTTCTCAGTATTCTCTTCTTGTATTAAGAATTTCTTGATTCAGGTAATATAGTTACCCCGTTTTTGAAAAAGAGACTTAAAATGATTACAGAAAATACTTTTTGTAGTATCGCCGCAATATTCGAAATTGCTTCAAAATATTTCAGAAAGTATCATATTACTTGTATATTCGGTGGTCCTAACGAAACTAGCGGCAAACTGTGATTTCATGAGTGAAATTTTTAAACAATTATGATGTGGATAATGTTGAATGAGTTTTAAATAAAAACACAAACTTTCATGTAATATTGATTTCAGATCATGCTAATTTTACACATTCCTAACTATCATGACTTTCTTGATATTTTGACTAACAATAGCTTTTCAAATAACCTCAAAATAGGCCAAAAATGAAACATATTTATAGAAATGAAAAAGTTGAATTTTCTACCTCTATCAGAATGAATAGCGATAGTTTTTCGCTAAAATTGCTATATTTGTATTCTTCTGTGTGGAAGCATTTTCTTTTGTGTCTAAAAATAAATTTCAAAGGAAATTTTTCAAGATTTTAGCTAATATTTATGATATATAGCGAGTGTTTATAAAATAACGGGAATTCTAAAATTTCGTGGATTTATATAATCCAGTTGTTAATTTTTGTTGTTGTTATGTTAATATGCAAAGTACGATAAAATTTTCAGCTGTTGATTGCTTACTTTTTCTGTGGCGACCGCTATGGTTAGACGTGTTTTTACGAGCTTGGCAATTTTGTTTTTAAAAGAAATGGATTGAATTATTTGTTTGTGAATTCTTGGCCAAAAGCAATGCTGTAACAAAGATTCTGCCCATACGTTCACCTGGAGCCATGCCATGCGTGATTTTTCCTATTTTTAAAAATTAAATGTTATTTATAATTTCGAATTATTATTTTTCCGAAAATAATGATCAATGTGCCAGATTTACTCAGGTTGGCTGGGTTCAATACTTTCTTCCCCCCCATAAACCTAATATAAAAATTTTTGAACTTCCAGTTGACTTCTTACCGTAAATAACGGTCAATATATGAGTTATCTTAATAAAATTGAGAGATCATGTTTTCCTCATAACGGTATGTTATTTGTGCCTAAAATAAATAAAATTGGGTGAAAACTGGCCTTAGACCCTATGTAACTAACAGACCTGATGTACCTGAATGTACTTTTATGAAATCTTGGGTCATACCCGAACTTAGCTCTTCGTTACTTGTTTTTCATTATATTACCTGAAAATCCTCTACCACAAAACCTTCTTAAAAATATTTTAGAGATCACAATAAGAAAGTGCATTATGTTTCACTGTTTGTTGCAACACCAAATTTTTTATAGAAACCTGTCCTTGGCAGTGGTGAATTTCAAGGCAACTACCTCCATGCTCAAAGTGGCGTCTTAACTCCAAATCGCAATTGTGTAAATATTTTGTGCCTAGTGGTCTGATTGTGATGCCGTCTGTGGCCGTTACCACAATCGCATTGGTGTTGCAACATTAGAAGTGACAGCAAAAATAAGCAACGAATGTTTGTATATGAAAAACTGTTGCTGAGCTGCATGCACTGCCATGTCATTAAGATATCAACAAGAGCACGTTCAACAACGGGCAACAACTATATTAAAACCCTATGCTCGACAAAGCCATTCAACACTTGGGTGTGTGTGTGTTGGCATGTGGCATTGTCATTGCATTCGTATGTCGCACACATCTGGCGCAGCCGAAAAATTACCATTTGCTTGTATGTGTGTATATATGCATGTGTTCTGCTTGTGTTTAGCATATCCTGACCGGATGTGTGTAATTTAATGTTGCCACTCTACTATTGTCGCTTATGTTGTGTCGACCACACTGTTAAGCATAAGCGGCCGCCCAACAGGCCACCGCTCCGCCACTCGCAGACTCTTTAATAATAACACCAACACAAGTAACCTTTACATTTTAGTAGACTCTGCTGGCTGAGTATTTTGTCTGTCTGTCGACACAGTTGTTGTCAACGCATTAGTTCCTATCTGTGGCACATTGTGCGTGCGGTTACAACAGCCATACATGTGTACACATTTAGCGCTTAAATAGTTGCACGTTCTTGCTCAGCAAAACACATTTAACTGTACACATACATATATACGAGTACGTGTAGCGGCTTGATATCTTTAGGCCTTTCGAAATTCCCTCAACTAGCAGACCAAGTGTTCGCCTATTATACCAGTACCAACGTGAAGTGTATGCAAAAGATATAGTGAACAAAAAGTCTCCAATATATGTGTGTGTTTTTGTGGTGGCAAAAACTGTAAACAACATGTGTACGCCTTTAAAAATTTATTATTGTTGTCATTCTAAAATTGATGTAATTGCGGTCGCCCTATAAAATGAATAACATTTTCATTTTCTTCCGGCTATTCGAAAGGTGCTCCTTGATCATACTCATATAGGCATATGCATGTTTGTATATCTATTTGATTTCATGGAAGCTCAAATTGTTTTAAATTATGCGCAAAGCTGATTTTATCAAGAAATGGCTGCCTCTGGAGTCATAGGCGCTTAATTTGTTGTGTTTGGTAAAGGTGTGTACTGGAATTGATAAAATTAGGCGTTGGCATTTTATCTTTATGTAAATCGCCCCAATGAAAGTACCAATTAGTTTTAGAAGATATGATCCTAATTAATCTAGCTAAGCCGAAGCACTTTCTTCTGACTATTTCGCTTGGGCTGATCTGTTAGCTTTTGAAGATGCTTTAAAACTACAAAAATTATTCAGCAGTAAAATACTATTATAATACTATAGAAAAGTGGTTTTAGATCTTCATTCAAATTAATGGATCAATTTGAAGTAAGCTGTAAGTAATATCTTTTCATTTCATCATTTGATGCCAGAAAACCAACTTTTTTGGAAAGTACGAAGATTACCTATTTAAAGAGGTACACCTAGTGTGATGGCATAAAAATAGTGAATTTTTTTTTAACAAAACTTGTGACTGAAGCAAAATTTGAATTATGCGAATAATAATAAAAATATCTCCCACAGTATCTCAAAAAAAAAAAAAAAAAAATTAAATTAAATTAAATAACAAGTCCTGCAACTTTTCAGTTTCAGTGTCGGCGAAATACTATGAAGTATTGGCAGACATTTATTTCACAAATGTAGCGAAAGAATTTGAAATTAAACGATGAAATCATTTACGGGTTACAATCAAATTTGAATGAATATTTGTATATGTAGCTCATACAGTGACCGTATATCATATACAATAGTAAACTCTCAGTTATTTTTGCTAAGATAAATTTAATATTCACCGATATTTATGGTGTAGCCAACTGGAAGATGGAATATCTAATATTATATAATTAACAGTAGTGTGAACAATTTATCTCGTTTTTGGGATTCTATATATTATATTATTAACAGAAAAAGATGCACTCTGAGTTTCATTATGGTACCCCATATAACATTATCAACTGTTCTGAAATTAATTCCTGGGTGCTAGTTTTCTCAAGATTTTATTCAGTTTATGAACGAAAATATATTTAAATTTTTTTAAGATAACTTATATATTGCATGTATTTGCCGATATATGTATGTGGTATAAGGTCGGCCAGTAGCTCAAAAATGTCTATATTAGGTATATGAGGCCTAAAAGAATTATTGATTTAGCACAGGATTCCCTCAGGTTTCCGAATTTTTACAATGTATCTCATATATTGACCGATACTTTCGATTGCTATAGGATTATACACAGTTAGAATTAAAAACAAATATTATCTAATCTTCTTAATGAACACATATTTAAGAATACACACAGAAAATTTCATAATTTCAACTTCAATGTTCTGGTGAATTTTTTCCAAGTTCGCAAATTTAAAAAGTCGTTTAAGAATCCTTGGAAGTGCATTCCAAACTTAAAACGACTTTTTCTCAAAATCGGTGATCAACATTACTTGAAAACGGCTGTTAAATTTTAACACAAGCTTTCTAAATATAATTTTTAGTAAATAAGAGAAGATTTTTTTTTTCACCGATATCTTTTTTTTTTACAATTTAAGGCCGAAATTGTGGTCAAAATGTTTTTTTTGAGGAACCGCCATTTTGTCAAAACATTTTATTTTGCTTATTCTTTCGATTTGCTTGACTAAACTTAACATTTCTTTAACGAAATATTTTTGGTTTTTTAATTTAAGAGGATCCAGTTCAAAGATATAGTGGCACCGCAAAATGTCTTTTTTGAGAGGAACCCCCGGAGATCAGAGGTAGTTGCCTTTCAAATAAATATTTTTACTAATACTAAATATTGAAATACAGTTAAAAGATACCATAATGCTTATAAGTGTACACATTTTTTGATTAATAAATTTAAAAAGTTTTCACAGAAAAAAATGTGGTAAATTTGCTTTACGCGGTCTTTTAACTGTATATAACCTCTTGCTACTTATGCTAATATGTCATTATATATTTATAGTAAAGTAGAACAAAGGGAAAGAAGTCGTCTTTCATAGTGTATTTAAAAAAATTGTATTGTATGTTCTTTATTTCTTTTCGGACAGAAAATAAAAGCTTTGCCAAACTAAAATAAAATCTTTCTTTGAGATTTTATTAAGGATTATGTCCTTTCTAATTATAAATCTGCTTTGTTTCACAGTTCAAGAAAACATACAAACGTTGTAATCAAAATGGTTTGCATTCGCCTTGCGCTTATGCCAGCGTGCCTTCCAATGTCTAAATTCTGCTCAAACTCCATTTTTTGTAAGTCTTTTAGCAATTTTCATATTTCAAAACAATCCCTCTTTAAGGTTTTGTATATTTATGAAAATAGGAAAAGGTCACTGGGTGCTATGACTGGAGAATATGGAGACTGGGTCAAGTTACAGTATTGGTTTTGAGCAAGAATTCACGAAGAAATTCCTTGATTCATTTCTTTTAACAAATGGAAGTCGTCTAACCTTACCTCGCCTAACCTTACCGAACGCTGCAGACAAAGTAAGTAATGAATACAGCTGCATTTTTTCGTACTTCAAAGGCTTGACTTTTTTGCTTGGAATACACGTCGTATGAGTAAATTTGTGTTTTCCAGTATTTCTTTTGAATATATTTAAGACTATATAGCTCTACTGTTATTTATTAACAACGTTGTAAAATATTAAAAAGATATTGACACATACAAATGCCGTGCTTTCACTGTAGAGAAGCACCTTCATTATTGTAAAAGGATTTCGGAAATGCATTGATTGAGCAACAACTTTCGCTTTTAAGAAATAATAATAAAAATTTTGTTCCGGTAGAACTATTTTTTTCTCAAATATGATAATAATAATATGATTATAAGCGTGAATTTTAGATTAATGTTAAAACGGAAAAGTAGCTTACGTCGAAAAGAAAAGTTTCTACATTTCAATAATATGATTTAAGTCAATTTTAGATAAGCTATTGTCTTTGAATTTCACTGAATACAGTATATATATGTCATATAATTTAATTTATGTGGTAAGTCAACTTAATATGTTTTTTTCTATGATTTCACATAATTAAATATTTTAATTGAATTTATAAAAGGAGAAAATTAGTGTGAAAATAATATTCGAATGGTTCGAATTTACCATGTCTAGAAAAATTTATTCATAAATCTAAAATTGTTTAAAAGTTGGGAAAAATTCGTCCCAGAAAAAATTTATGATCTTAATATAAATCTTTGCGTCAGATTTCTAGACAAAATTGTTGTAACATAGAACTTAGTTTTTGGAGAAATAAATGATTTTTTTTTATAAACTAGCTCCTCCAGCACCGTCTATTATTTCACAAAATTCTTAACACTTGGTCATGCGTGTAGTCTCTCCCGGGAATTGCACTTAAGAATAGGTACATATAACTTAGTAAATCAAATATAAGCAAACGTTTGGACTCACCTCTTCATCGCCGCGCAGTTGATTGTCCAATGTGGAAACATGTTCAAAGAAGGTCCAACTCAAATTCTCAGCGCTATTCGGCAATATATTCAAATTGCTTGTAATTTGTTGACCTTGCTGCTCTTGCTTGGCCAAATGATCGTGCACTTTCGTTTGCTTTTTCGGTACTCTCAGCGTACTATTACTAGAAGAATGCTGCAGGCTATGATTTGGCGGCTGCGGCAATGACGTCGAAGAGTCCAAATTAAAATCTAAAATATGTGCGGCAATGTCGACAGTATCATTCACCATGGCAAAGAAAGCCAAACACGATACCGAAAGATTGCTGACGCACTACAAACAAGAACAAGAGAAAACGAAAAATATATGGGCACTTTGATTTACGCTTAATTGTTGTAGTTGGTTTTCGTTTTTAATTTATAGCATTCTATCAATTAATTGTATTGTTTTATTTTAATTGTTATTTTTACTGGTGTGTGTGTGTAAATTTATATTTTATCTTTTTGTTGTAATTTTGGCATTTTCCGTTATATGCCGACACACACGTGTGGCACATTTAATGCAAACAATTTTATTGCCACATATTAAATGTACTCAACGATGCGTGCAACCATAAACACTGGTCATACACTGATGCCTGATGCGTCAGAAGTCAGCGCGTGACTGCAACTGCACTTGACTCAGCGTTGACTTGCGCTGAATTTTCCGCACAAATTATTAATTAATTAATTAAWTGATGAGTGAGTAAACAAACGCGCAACGAGAGTTGAATAAACAGGCGCACAAATGAAACAATACTCGTAAACCGTTAAATGGTCTACGTCTGGTCTGCCTTCGGACTGGGTGTAAATATGGGAGTACAAAAACAAAAAAAACAAAAAATAAATAAATAAATAAATAAAAATAAAAACAAGAAAAAGACTTAACTTCTACTGCAGTGGAGCTATAATACCCTTCACAAAAAATATTCAGATTTTGATCGATCAGTTTGCATGGTAGCTATATGCTGTAGTGGTCTGATCGGAACAATATGTTCGGAAATTATTCAGTTGCCTGCGGAAATATTTCGTATCGAATTTGGTAGAGTTATATTGTCAAACAAAAGAGTTTTTCAAAGAAGAACTTGATTTTGATCGGTCAGTTTGTATGACAGCTATGTACTATAGATATTCAGTCTGAAGAATTTCTTCGTATTACATTATTTTCTTAGATAATAATCCATGCCAAATTTCGTGAAGATATCTTGTCAAATGATAAAGTTTCCATTCAAACACTTGCTTCCGATCGTTCAGTTTGTATGGTAGCTATATGCTATAGTGATCTAATCTAAACCATTTCTCTGGAGATTGCACCACTGTTTTAGGTAATAATCGGTGCCGGAATATACCTGCTCAAATAAAAAAAGTTTTCCATATAGGGACTTGAATTTGATTGTTCAGTTTGTAAGGCAGCTATATGCTGTAATAATCCGATCTGAAAAAGTTTATTGCTGGTGACATTATTTTCTCAGATATTAACCCACGCCGAATTTCATGAAGATATCTTGTGAAATGATACATTTTTCCATACAATCCTTTGACTTCGATTGTTCAGTTTTTATGGCAACTATGTATATGTAACAATGGTCTAATATCGGCAATTCCAGAAAATGAGCAGATTCTTTTAAAGAAGTAGTGATGTGGAAAATTCAGATCGGTATCTGAAAAACTAAGTTCTAGTAACGTATGCGTAAATATAGACCAATAGGCAGCCGGACATGCCAAAATTGACTTAGTCCATTACGCTGATCATTTATATGTATATTCGTATATACTATATATGTATACGCAATTTAAGGGTCTCCGCCGTTTCCTATTGGGTATCATAAAAATCGTAGCAAAATTAGCACCCTGTTCAGGGTATAAAAATAGGGAATGTTAACCATTAAGGCAGATAGTTGGTAGAATCCCACAAATTATTGCTTTGCATCAAAAGCAACAAATATCGCGCGATTTTATAGCCTCTTGTCAATATGCTGCAAATGCAACGGTGCATGGCAAAAAATGTGTGATAAATGAGTGCGTGCAGCACAGCAGCTCGCTTCTGTTCAGCCAAATTATATGATTTTCCAATCAATTAAACGAGAAATGCCAACGAAACGCGAGTCGGCGGTCGCCGTCTGACTCCGGTTGTCCTGTGTTGGCAACACAAAAGCGAATGCGCTGACGGCAGCAATTGCAGTGATTTAATTGCGCGTGAAATGATGCTAAATTCCAGCATGTAAAACAGTGACAAGCATGCATTTGTGGCAATTGGAAAAAAAAAATTATTTTTTATTTTTTGAAAGTTAACACGCGTTGCACACGGCGTATACGCAACTTTATTAGTCAAGCTTATCGCGGTTGCAATTCACTCATACTATTAACTACTTTTGCATTATCTACAACACTTTGCACTCACCAATTTCACAAAAATTWCTTTTTACACACTAATAATAATAATCACCGCCCATCATACACGAAAATGTTAAAATTCCACTAAGCGTTTTCGTAAAATCAAAAGCCGTTTTGCTTTCACCGTTCAATTAAATATTTATATTGCACTTAGTGCTTTCACGATTTTCACGCGCCGTCGGGCACAATTTGCGAACTGTTCACGCGCACGCTTTGCCAAACACTGACTGGTCAACATCTTCGGCGGCAGTTTCATCACTTCGTGCGGCGCGGCGAATCGCTTTAGCGGAAAATTCGTTTGCCGGCAGCAGCTTTGCAGCCAAGCAATGCTGTGCAGCCACAAAATGTGCTTTGCAGTCGATTGAAAGCTTTCGCCTTTAAGTGCTCATTTTCAGTTTCGTGGTCTCTCCTGTGCGAGAGTAAATCTGAGCATTTGTCGAGCAATGTTTTGTTTTGCATTGCCGGTTTGTTTACATCGCACTTTGGTAGTGTTGTTATTGCTGTTATTAGGCAGTGTGGGCAACACGTGGTTTGCAGCACAATGTGCAGTGTGGCTTCCACAACTCGGGGCTGTGCTCGTAAATTGCGATACTTTATTGTTGTTTATTTTTTTGCTGTGCTATGTGATTTTTGTTTTGTTGTTGAGTATTTGTTGGTGTTTCGCTTGTAAGCTTGCTCAAGGGTTGAAACTGTTAAAGTGCACGTGGACAAGTGCACAGAGTTGCCAAGGTCAAGAAATTATTTAATATTTTATGAACTTTCATAAAAGTGTTGCTTCAAAATGTTTTAAAAATTGTTTAAAAAGTACTTCAGGTTCATAGTGTAATGTGCAGAGGGAGGAACTTCCAATTGATTATTTTTAGAATTTTATTAGAAGTATGGTAAACCAGGCTCCGCCTGAAACCAAAAGGTCTATCCTCCCATAACTCTGTTTATACTGAAAATAATACATTAAGTTTGCAACGACGTTTGGAAACTCAGAAGGAAACGTCGGAGACCCTATAAAGTGTATATACTACATATACAATATATCAAAGAGAACCTGAACGACCTGAGTCATTTTATCTAAGTCAATCTGCTTGCAAACGGGCAGGTTCCTCAGTATTTGTCATATACTTCCCTCTTGAAAGAACTGCTCGTTTGTCGAAACCGCAGTTATGGGATCACTTCAGCATATAGCTGTCATACCATCTGAAAAAGTTAAGTCCTTGTATGGACATTTTTTTATCTTCGAAAAATTTGGCATCCATATTTATTCAAGGCAACACTACAATCATCCAACATATTTATCAGATCGGACGACAATCTATATATATATATAAATAAACCCAATTTTTCTCAAAATTTCGAGTATATAGTTTTATGATACAAGACATATTAATGATTAAACTACCCTAATGGATCTACAAAAAAGTTTATTCCTCATTGAATTAGGTTAGATTGTAGGACTGATCTGGAATATTAGAAGCTCGTATTTATGCCTAAGGGCAGTACTATCTAAAATTTTAAATCCTTCTGTATTTGAATAATCTGCCGAGATTGCTAAAAATCTGCTTAAGTCCGAAGGTGTGGGATTCAAAGGATTCTAGCCTTTATTTCCCGAAGTTGCGTTAGTAACGAAAGACGTATTTAGATAATTTTATCTTGTCTTCTTCCAGGCAACTTCTACAGGTAGCATCTGATTAGAGTTTTAATACCACAGTTAAGAAACTTCTGTATAAATTCCTGTCATTAGGAATGGCTATGTTATAATTTGCTTGGGCCAGAAGGGTATTGTAACTACGTAAGTACTACCTTAAGTACTAGTAATTGATCAGCTCGGAATCAATTGTAATTTTTATTATTTTTGATAGCAAAAATAAAATACGTTTTGTTGAAGGACAGCGATTGAGATGGTGAAGTCATGTAAGAAGAACCTACGATGACACTGACATAGTTCAATGAATTAAGCGAGAGCGGCTGCACGGGCTAGGTCATGTCGTTCGTATGGGCAAAAACACTCCAGCTCTAAAAGTATTCGATGCAATACCTACCGAGGGAGAGGAAGAGTAAGACCTCCACTCCGTTGGTAAGATCAGGTGGAAAAGGAACTGGCTTCGCTTGAAATTTCCAATTGGCGCCAAACTCCGAAAAGAAAAAACGACTGGCGCGCTGTGGTTAAATAGGCCATAATCGCGTAAATAGTGTCTACGCCAATTTAGAAGAAGAAAGGGTTCAAACTAAAACTAAGCGACGAACGAATCATCTTCGAAAAAATATACAAAACTTTTGAGAAAATTAGTGAACGAGATGTCAGGAGGTCATATGGACAGCAGGCGAAAACTCACCAAAATATGATGACGATTGGTTCTTACTTTTAACCGTAGAATGAACAGAGTAAAGTTTGGTGAAAATATTTGGAGTTAAAAGCCTCAAAACTTGAGAACAACTGCATTTGAAAAAAAAAAAAAATTGAGAAATTAGAAAATCGGACTATGGGCATGAGAAACTTAATATTGTACTCAATACTGTTATCGGTATGGGGGTAAAAGTCAGTATGTCAAGTTTTGGAAATAGGTTCTCCCACAAATACAGTTTATATCTTGAACAGGGTATATATTAAGTTTGCCACGAAAATGCCGGAGACCCTAAAATTAGATATTTATATACAAATTATCAGAATGATTGCTGAGTCGATTTAGCTGTGTCCGTCCGCCTGTCTGTATATATGGGAACTGTGTTTTATATGTCGATCTGAGGTTTTGCATACATCCTTTTCTCCATAAGAAGCTGCTCATGGCCGTACAAATCGTCCGATCAAAATCGAGTTCTTGTATGAAATCTTTTTTATTTGTCAAGGATTTAATAACTTTAGTGCCACCGAAGTTAACTTTTCACCTTTCTCTTTAGTAGTTTCATCTAAGTACATTCCGATTTAACCTCTCAGATATCTCTTGTAAGCTCCCAATGCTTATATCTCACTTGGTCCCAACTTTCCACCTAAACTCGCCGTTTATTTTACTAAATTATGTAAAGCACACTGACTATAAAAAAAACCAACAATAAACTTAGTCCACACGAAATACTAATAAAACCAAACAAGAACTTACTCTAAACTCATTTAAACCTTTTAGCCTCGCAAATGTCCATAGAATTCTGGTAATCCATTCATTAAAATAACACCAGCAGCAGCGGCAGCAGCATTCAGCTGACTAACCAGGCAACCAACTAACTTACTTACAGCAACAACAATATATTTAAAACAACTTTCGGTTGCCAGCAGCATTCGTACAATAACAATAGCAGCAACAGCAGCTGGGGGCAAACAAAAGCGCCGCGAAAACAATAAAATGGCTGATTCTAGAATGAAAAATATGCTGCCTGACCGACTTTGTGAACACGCGAGTTGCGAAGGCGTACGCTAAGCGCCCCAAGTAGATGCAACAATGCTGCAGTTTTTGACACTTGAACTGCCACCAACAGTAAAAACACAGCAGCACAACGCTAAACAAACTGGCAAACTGTGCAATTGTACCAACGGTCATAATCAGTATGTGAATGCTTGCGCATGTGTGCGTTGCATTTGTTTTTAATTCATCTAAATATGTGTATGTAAATGTGTGAAAGCTTATATGCGTTAGTGTCAGTGTCTGTGTGTTTAGCTGCTAAAAAATAAGACCATTCATTAGTGTGTAGAAATCATGCTGCAACTCAAAAGCATTTAATTTCAGCGCGAATATGTTGTTGCCACACAAAGGAAAGGAGTCAAATAAACATTGCTATTGTTATATTATATTTGTTTAACTCCATTAAAAGAGCATGCATCACAAGCAGCGCAAAATCATATAGAACGCTTGGAGAGCATTGTACTCGCATGCTCGATACAACTTCTTGCATAATCATAGCACCAGTCACTAATAAGTTTGGAGGTGCGTACTATCAGAACGCAGAATCAAGACTTGATTCTTTACTTAACCAACAAACAAGAAGTTATGCTTACAGCGATTTCCTCTCGTGAGTTAGAAAATAGTAGAACATCTGTTCGGAGTCGCCTTAAAACATTAATATCTCTGCACTTATCGGAGAACGCCCAGAGCATATCGAATTATGTGGAGAAGTTCATTGAAGTATCTATTAGAGGAATAAGCAACAATTAGATTCTGTACACCCTTTACGGCCTGGCAGATAATTTATATACATGTGTGCATCGCAAATATATTACATAATATTTGTTATCATTCTATAAAGTTCAGGATGCTTTATTTAATTCAGGGTTTAAATACTTTAAGAAAATCTTTATCACTCAAAGTTCAATGACAGCTATATTCAGTAGTGGCTCGATATTGCCGGTGCCGACAATTCAGTCAAGCGATAACGCTCTATAAATCCTTGAAAATTTCCAAAAAGATCTGACATTTTGGAGCTAAATTTTATTCAACGATAAGCCTATTTCTGGCTCAATGAGTATGCGAACAAGTAAAATTACCGTTCGGGACGAAGGGGCAACGTGAAGAGAGTCAGGAACTGCCAAGAGAAATAACTATTTGGTGTGGTTTGTGGGCCGATGGAATCATTTTATTCTTAAAAAAAATAAAAATAAAAAAAAGTATTGAACCTCGAAATGAATCACTTTTTATATATTATGTCAGCGCTGCTTCCAATCATCGAAATATATCTCAAACTCGACTAGCGCTTTCAGCGATTCGCTTTTTTGTCTTTATATGCTTGCAAAACGACAGCCCTTTGAGGTTCTCTTTGTTTTTGGTAATAGAAAAAAGTCACAGAAAGCAATTTCTGGCGAATATGGAGACTGGGGAATCATTAAAGTATTATTTTTTTTTGACCAAGTAAGAAAAATCAAAGAAGTGTGTGCAGGTATCATGTTGCAAAATCCATGCTTTGTTTTTCTACAAATCCCCGCGGTATTGAACTTGTAGGTATTAGGTGTTGACCGTTCGACCTTTAGGCAAGAATTTATGATGAAATATACCATTAAACTCGAAGAAAGCTTTTAGAGGGCTGGGCGATCCAGAATGTTTCCATTGAGACGATTGAGCCTTAGCGTTATGGTGTCATAATTCTCTGCTTGAACTGATATTATAGACTTTGAATGAGATTCCGTCTACTGAGAAGGTATTTGATATTCAAGCAACAAATGTCACCAGGCATTAAGTTTGATGGATGCTTAACTCGTAGGGCCAAAAGAAACGAAATCTGACCGGAGACTTAAATCTGGTACCACGGGGAGCAGTTAGTCTTTGGAGTTCGCTCCAATCTGCTTATTGGATTTGCACTGTGGCCGGGTGGTCTACTCACAGCACGCTAGAAGTTTTAGTTCGACCTCGAAGCCGACCAAGTTGGAAAAGATGTCCCTTCCACCTGACCAATTGGAACCAAATAATATTTGCAAAGAGTTTGTATTATTTGGGGCGCCAATCAACGCTTTGTTTTGAGCTATGTGCTTTTAAGCACCGTGGGGTAAGACCGTCGTCGGCAGGCACTAACGTAAAAATACAACAAAAACTGTCATGTTATGAGAGAATGGATGTACAAAATTTGGTGAAAGAAAAAAATTTTTTTGTACATGATAAAAGTATAAAACCCAAAATTTATCCTATTTGAAATTTTTACCTAAATTTTAAAATTATTTTAACTACCCACAACATTGTTATATAACCATTGTCTGTAAGAATATCGTAGTTTCGGTGGAAGTCCAGTTAAACCATACCTAACCCTTAAAACTTCTTATAGTCCCTCCGCTTTCTTTTTCCGATCTCAGATCGCCGATAAGTAATTTTTAGTATAATATTTGCTATTTTATAATGGGTTTCAATATCTATAGGTATTTCTTTCTTTTTCTTATCGTTTTCCAAGGCTTTTGCACTAGTCTAAAAATAATGAATAAACAAAACAATTTTGAAAACGGAAATGTTTAAAAATATATATTATAAATATTTACAGTTCGAGCGAAAAGTGTATACTATCCGTAAACGATTTCAAAATCCAGTAAGATTATTTCCAACATTGAAAATTTTGTTGAAAGCGAAAAGTTTTCGAATGCCAACCTCGAACTGCCACATTCACAGAACTCAAAAGTTCATAGCAATCACAACAAATTTAATTCCCAAATATATTTATGTATGTATGTGCATATATATAGTTGTGTGGTGGGCAACGAGCAAGGTGCAACTTTTGATGCCACCGCGTGTAAAAATAATTCTTCTTTTTTTTTTGGATAAACTCAACCACAAAACTTTTCATTGTCATTCGAGGAAAAAAGATTCATAAAATAAATACGACAAACACAGACCCCAACAAAGACAACATGTGACTATTATGGCACTACTTCATTCACACCTACGAGCACGTGCATACACACACATCCATACAAAGGCACTTATTTACCGTTATGCGCCTATACACCAGCACTTTTGAACAATATTTATGCACGTAAGCATAAATAATAAAGAGATGGAGCTGTCGGTGGGGGCGACGACGGGTGGGGCGTAAGTGTAAAACTTTGATGCTGTTTGCCGGTGCCAAATCCAGTTTGACTTCAGTTTTAAAATTACAAATTATAAATGCATAAAAGCGAAGCAAAACTCACTGGGAAATGCGCAACGCGGGAGCAATTGCCAGTTGAGCGGCGACCGCGTGAGGGATGACAATGAAGACACGACGCAAAATTGTGGTATGCAACGGCATTTAAAATCGCATAAAAGCGGGCAAATGTGGAGTTGTGTGGGTTGGTTGCCGCCACAATGAATGAACAGCTGCAACTGCTGCGTGGTTGTTGTGCATTTTGGTGGCTTTTGTGGTGAATTGCTAAACGGTACTTGTACTCGCACATATTACCAAGTGCATATGTGTGGATTTGAATGTACCGTCGAATGACTTTGGCGCATCTTTGTTGGCGCCGCAATACAAATGCAATTTATGCGCTTAAACACATAGCATGAGAGAGCGGAGATAGAGCGAATGGTGTGTTGAGTTAGTGGCTTGGCGCTTAAGAAAATAGTACAACAAAGCGGTGTTGGTTTTGGCAGTTGTACTGCATGTTGCATGTACAATAAACTCTACTAAAAAGACAATGGCTGCGGCATAAAATATAGGACAATTGCATGAAAGGCTCCTTCTTCGCACGCGCCCACATTTATAAAATATTTACTTGCGCTCTGCTGTTTCTATAGTCTAATCTTATTATGACATTTATGAGCGCGTATATGAGGCTCTGTGCTCTATCTGGGCTATATGAAAATGGGAGAGGTGCATACATATGATCCTTTAGAGTAGCAAAACAGTTAACTAGTTATAACTAAAAACCTTGTCTGAAAAGCAAATAGTCAGAAAAATATTATACTTAAACAGATTTAAAAAAATATAAAAAAATTTCAAAAATTAATATCCTTAGATCAGTGATTTTGTTCGATAATTATACTAAAATTTTCGGACATAAGATATAAAACGGCATAAGTATCTAAGTGGAATCTAATAATTTATATATTATATTTTACAATAACCTAATTAATGTTCACTCTAACAACAGAGCGACAATATTAGCATCTAGCTCGTTCACTGAGTGCTCAAAGTTAGTCAAGGAATGGTTGTCCTCAATATCAATATCATCAAGCTACTTTATTAGCAGACTCGTTTGAAGCCCTGCTCATAGCGAAATAATTGGGAAACTGCAAAGCCGAAGACCTAGCGAGGAAGGAGGGGAAGGATTTGGATCTCTGGATCTTTAAACCACGCAAAACTAGTTTCATTTTGACCAGGCACTTTCTGCTCAGTTTGCCCTTTTGTAATATTTCGTTCGTAATATCCTGGAAGTTATAACATCCTTTTCAATAGGGACGCTACAAAAGTTGACCGATAGGGACGGCAAAAGACGCGATATTTTTCCCGCTCTTTTAAAATTTCTTCAGCGATGATATTTAGAAGGCAAAATATGTGCTTTTGGTCTGGCACCAATCCACACGTACTCCATGAGCCACCTTTGCATCCCGAATGGGATAATATGAAATTGGACAATATCTGCTTCCAACAGGAGACGCCACAAGCCACACAATCGATTTATTGAAAACCAAGTTTTGTGAACGTGTTATTTTACGAAAGGGCCCAGTCTATTGGTCTCCTCGGTCATGCAGTTTGACGCCGTTAGACTATTTACCGTGGGAATACGTCGATTCTGCGCTATATTCTAACAAGTTAGCGCCGATTGACGAACTTCGTAGGAATAACAAACGTGAAATTGCAACAGCATCGACCGACTTATGCTTGAGACCCGTCGAAAATTGGGCTTAGCGTCTTTACTTCTGAAAGTGTGCCCGGGGTGGCCAAGCAAAAGAAGTTATGTTCCGTATATAATGCCATCAAATGTACTTTCACAAGAACAAAGAATTTCATTGATATACCAAATCGTTTTTCTTTTACTTAAAAAAATCTTTTATAGCGCTCTTATTGAAAATTGTGACTAAAAGCGCTATGTCGAAATATAACTGTTGGCGCTTGTAACAAAATCGACATTTTAAACTAACCTATCCTAAAATATCAACACTCGCAAAATACCAGCTGCTTTCACAGATAATAAACAGTTAACCGACTAGTTGCGCTTGCAGTCCTAACTAGTTGCACAACCAGTTGACTTGACTGTTAAGTGTATAGGATTTATGAATGTATAGAAGCAGAGGGCAGTACTAGTTATGAATCCGTATAAAGAATATAAATTTCAGAGAACATTCTGGCATATGAGATATTTTTCATATTATTGAAGTATAATCAGTATTATACGCAAATATGACTTATTTTGTTCTCTGAAATTGTTGTCGTATATACTAAAAACATTGACAACTTTTATACGTTTAAAAAAAAAAATAATATTGCTTATAAAAAAATTAGAAGTTTTTTTTTTTTTTTTTTTTTTTTTTTTTTTTTTTTTTTTTTTTTTTTTTTTTTTTTTTTTTTTTTTTGCATTCTAAAATCCCGATTTGGTATCAATCGTAATCGTATGAATAACGTACGAATAATGTTGACAGTTTTAACCAATCAAGATTTCTACCTATTTATGTTCGTTTACAGGTTGGCCGTCAGCCGAAAATTATTGAAAAATATATGAATGTTCTGAAGAATCCTTTTTTTTGTCTTTGGTGATATTAGTTTAAAAGTAATAGCAACAGTAGTTTAACAAAATTTATTATCAACAATAAGGCTCTATAGCTATACAAAAAAGTTTCAAAATTTTATCGAAAATAATGCTGTAAAACATTCTTATTAAATAGCTGCCAAGTAACTTTTCTATAGGTTGGAACATGGATATATTAGTTTCACTTATAAACAACCATCATTCCCTCAAATATTTTCTGATAAATCTACCACTCATGCTATACCTTAAACTCCTTCCCAAGTCGCTTGTTCTTCTATCAGTTCACGTGAGTTTAATGCACTCATATGTACTCTTGGTTATGTTTTCGTAGAGTCAACTTAATTACACAATGAATAAATTATGCTTTTAACGAAACTTTAAATAACTTTCCGCGCTATTATTAGGATGTCAAAGGAGCGAAACTCCAAAAAGGACTATTGTGTGGCTTGAAACAATATGCGAATGTGGTTATTTTCATTATATCTACATACGAGGTGTGTTCAAAAAGTATCGCGAAAATTTTGCTGACAGTTTTCTTCGATTGCAGGGCGTGATGCATCATGAGTTCTTGCCACAGAGAAGAACGGTCAATAAGGCATATTACCTGTAAGTTATGCGCAAAAGAAGAAAAAAGAAAAAGTGGAGGAACACATCGTTGCTTGTGCGCGACTTTTTGGCCAAAAACAACACACTAATGATGCCGCAGCCACCGTATTCCCCAGATCTGGCCCCCTGTGACTTTTTCTTGTTCCCTAACTGAAGAGGCTCATGAAAGGACGACGTAACGCTTCTCTTGACGAGATAAAGACGGCATCGAAGGAGGAGCTGAAGAAGATAAAAAAAAAAAAATGGATTTTTGAAGTGCTTCGAAGATTGGAAAAACCGTTGGCACAAATGTATAATATCTCATGGGGATTACTTTGAAGGGGACAAAATAAATATTCATGAATAAATAAATAATTTTTGTAAAAACACAAAAATTCGCGATACTTTTTGAACACACCTCGTATGTGCTTGGGTTCAACAGCATTACTTTATGTAATATAGGAAGTACTTATTGTCAGCATGTATGTATGTACATATAGCATAAGTATATCAAAGTGTGTTTCTATGAAATGAATTCTGCACTGATCATTTTTTTTAAGGGTTTTAGAAATGGCCAATGCCAACTTGAATATATAGGTTTAAGTTATTACCGAACCAATTGGTAGTATTGAGGCTAATAATGCTGTGACGCTTTTTACAAGTGCATATTTTTTTAATATTGGACACAACCTTAAGGTATGAAAAATAATATTTTATGAAAAAAATTTCAAATGAAAAGAGTATTACAGCTTCAGAGATGCACCTGTATTATCTGTGGTTTTTATCTATTTAAGGGATTACATGGGTTTATAGGTTTAAAAAATGTCTTTTATTGTCTTATTAAATTCTAAAACATCTCTAGAACATTGTTGTAAAGTTACAAGTGAATTCGAGTAATAGTTTCGGAGGTACAGCCTTGAGAACTTGTACACTCGAGGCTAGCTTGGCTCAGTGCGCCATTTTTAAACGAGTTTTTCTCGAAACTGTGTTTTTCAAGTCGGTTGGCAAGATTTCCCGAGAACTACTCAACCGATTTTCATAAAATTTTACACAGGTCTTTGAGACACAATTTTTAAGGATTTGAAAAAAGATTGTTTTTTTATTACAACTATTTGAAAAAAATATATATCGCGAAATTTTGACTGAAAATTTAATTTTTTATATTTATATTTCATTTTTATATGAGAAAAAATTGTTGAAACAAATTAAACACATTCAATCGAACAAAGCCAGTATTTAGTTCATCGCCTAGCTCTGAATTCATTGTGATGGCTGTTGAACCCAAACTTCGGTATCCTACCTAAAGCCCTTCGTTATATGATCTTCACATTATTTTAATTCAACGACCTTTTTGTATTTTCTCTAAAGCTGGTTTAATAAATAGCTTGAAAGGGCATTAAAGGACTTTAGCACATCATTATTAGAGAGGTCTAATGAGACTATATAATATAAGAAGGAAATACAATCTAGCATTTGAAAGACAACATTACTATGTAAATTGAAGTTCTTGGAATCTATAAGGAGAAGGATTCATAAATCTTAGATCGTTGTTTTCCTTGGGAACATATATTTGGATTAGTCGTAGAATAAGGAAATCACAGGCAACTTACAGTTGAAAATAAATTATCTATTACTGATGAAGTTAAAGAGAATTATCAGAACACTGATTGACCAAAATACTTCAATATGCAGATTGAAATATTGTCGATTCGAATGATTCTAGATATCGCTCATAGCAGACAAGTAATAGAGTAAGCACGGAAACTCTCATTAACTGGATTATAGAGACGGGTAAAATAAATTACACAGCAATGTTTGCAAAGACTATCTAATTAACACTAATCGATCTCTAAGAGCCAAAAAAATGCATAAATGGGTGGTCTAGCCTATACTAGGAGCCTCTTTGAAAAATATCGTATCTTGGACTATGGTACACATAACAGAACCTAAAGCACTAAAATACAGTGTCGAATATACACTACAACAATATATTTTTTCTATGAAAGTCACCAACCGCTTAATAAATTTTCAAGCCAAGCAGTTATCACTCACTCTCATTTGCTATAAACTCAGTGATATTGAGCGCTTTAATTTCAACAAATCTACTGTACTCAAGTCATATGACATACTGTGACCAACATAAATACTAATATAACTCAATTTATGAGATGTCGTGCAACCGATGCCACTAGCAGTCACCGTAATCGTTCACTAAATAAATTAGAAAATTCAAATCTCATGCGTACTCTTCAGCAAGGACACCAGGGACGTGTGGCTGGCAGATGCGGTTTCCATTTGTGGCCATGTTGTGGCATAAACGTTGATGCCAACTGACTGTTGCTGACATTTAAGCAATCATAAAAGTGGTCATCACAGCTGCAGCGGCCCAAGCGGCAATAGGAGCGCTTAAAACAATGCGACAGCGAGAAGATAGAAGCAAAATTGTTAGAAAAAGTTCAAATGGAGAAAATGACCAACATGTGACCGCAAAAGTAAAAGGAACAAAACAGAAAATTGGAAAATTTCAAAGGCGGGCAGAAAGAAGAAGGGTAGCTGCAGCGAGTTAGTGGAGATGTGACGTACAAGATCCACTATATACATACATATATATATATATATATATGTGCGTGTGTGTTTGGCTACAAGCATTAGTATTTGATTGTCCAGCTGGATGAGTGTGTACAAACGTGGGATCTGCCGGACCATGTGGAACTAAGCGACCATCACAATCAACGAAATCAAGAAACTGTAAGGCACATCAGCGCCGGCAACAACAACATTACCATATGCCGCTCCTTTGAGATCACGTAAAGAATTGCAATTTCTATGCTCTTCTACTGTTATTTTATTTTGTTGTGTTTTTTTGCTTTGACGCCAAATGCACTCTTAACATTTGAGCTCTGCATAACGAGCATGCAACATGCGCTCCAGCCAAGAATAAAAAAAAAAAAAAAAAAAAAAAAAAAAAAAAAAAAAAAAAAACATAAAAGAAAAACAAAAAAAAAAAAAAAACAAAAACGAAGTTTACTATAAAGCAAATGCAAATTAATAAAGCACAAGTGAAGTAACGAACAACAAATGCGAACGAAATAAATGTGAAGAAGAGTGCACAGCGCGCAAATCACAACAAATGGAGACATGCCACTAAGTGTTGCACGTCGCTGCAGTACTGCCTGGTATTTGTTTTTGAAATTTTTTTGTAGTAACTTTTTGCTTGCGTAATGTCGGATACGGAGAGTCCATTAACCAGTCACTTCGTTGCCACGCTGCAATGCTAATATGTATGGGAAGAAGAAAAAATGATAACTTCGGGTGAAGCGCAGTTATAATACCCCCCACAGGTGAGTTTAGGACGATTTGTGAAAGATAAATAATTTTCCATAGAAGGATTTACATGGTTTGTCCGGAAAGTAATAGGACTGGTTTTCTTCCGCCGCGATTGTACTTTGGAGAGTGCGCGGCGGAAGACCGGATAGAGGGAGTTCCTAGGTAACGAACGAGCGGCTGGTCAGTTGTCTCCGCGAAATGGAGAGTCAGGACAAACATGTTCGTACATTAGAGCAGAGGTACGCGATTCAATTCTGTGTGAAACTCAGTAAATCTGCTACAGAAACGTTTGATATGAGCAAGCAGGCTTACCCGGATCTCGCTTTAGCAAGAAGTGGTGTGTTTCGGTGACACCAGGCCGGGAAAAGGTCGCTGATGAAGACCATGTTGGGAGACCTGCGACATCGACAAACACCGACAATGTGACTCGCATTAAGTTTTGAACTCAGACGAGATGTTAAATTTATCAAAACCTATGGTTCATGACATTGTGGTGGAGCACTTGAACATGCGGAAGATGTGCGCGAATATGGTCTCAAAAGTGCTCACTAACGACCAGAAATTGCGGCAAGTGGAAGTGTGCCAAGAAGATTTTTACATGTGCGAAAGTGACCCTTAAGCCCAAATGTGACCCCCAGACTTTTGTTTTGTTTAGTAGGCAATTTAAAAGTAAAGTTCTCTGTCGACGCGCAAAGACCTAACTTTGCAAGTCCCTCATCATTTCCGTCCTGCTGTATGGTGCGGAGGCATGGAAAATGACATCACCTGATGAGTCGGCTTTAAGAGTGTTCGAGCGGAAGATTTTGAGGAAGGAAGCGGACCTTTAGGAGTGTTCAAGAGAAAGGTTCTGAGGAAGATTTATGGACCTTTGCGCCTTGGCAACAGCGAGTACTGTAGTCGATGGAACGATGAGCTTTAAAAGATATACGGCGACATTTACATAGTTCAGCGAATCAGGACAGGCTAGGTCATGTTGTCCGAATGGAAGAAAACATTCTAACTTTGAAGATTTTGCATTCAATACCTGCCCGTGGAAGCAAAGGAAGAGGAGACCTCCACTCCATTGGAGAGATGATTTGGAGAAAGATTTTACCGACGAGAATGGTGTCTACGCCAGTAAAAAAGAAGAATATATAGACGGAAAGACGGGCAGAGAGATGATCACAGCTTGAAGCGAGTCAGCTTGACAGGCAGATTCGTCGTTTCCTGTTTGGTATTTCAAATTCGTGACAAACTTAATATACTCTGTACCCGGTATCTGTACCCGGTATAAAAATGTGTGTGCCAGCGTGCCGCCTGACAATTGCTGGCAATGAAGCTGCAACTATGCGGCGGCTCTCCTAGTCACAAGGGCAATGCTCGGGTATGATGTGCCCCGTCACAGATTCACGAAGCCGCGTAGCAATTCCACTCGAGTGCGCACGCACACACAAGCAAATGGACAAACAATGGTATAAACAAACAACTAACAACTCCACAGCGTTCCGTGTACTCTGCGGCTCTTCAGTGGTGCTACACATTTTGATATGATCTCTTTTTCTACTTTTACTTTTGCTAATTCTCACATTCACTATACCTCTCTCCCTGCACAATGCTGTGCCATCTTCATTCCCGCTAGGACTCACTCACTACTCTGCTGTATTTATGTATGTATGTCTGAATGTTTGTGACACCCTCTCGACATTTATGATGATATTTATGTGTCGTAATGAAAATTAGATTAAAAATGCTAAAATGAAACAATTCAAGCAGCTAGTTGTTACCAGTCAGAGCATGCAGAGATCATATATATCTATATATATGTATGAATATAGTATCTGAAAAATATTCTTTATTGTGAGGCAGGGTATGTGAGTGCAGGATTATATTAGTATTAGTGTGCAATTAGTTGCTTGTATGTTTTGCATATTTGCTTAGCGTTCGTGTTGCTCTGTCACAATTGAAGGCGACCTAATCAAGTATTAAGCTTGCAAAATAAGAAAATTGTATTAAAAGCGCATTTAAGACTTCTTCTTTTTTTAGAGACTGTAACTGACATTTCAATTTTACAGCGAGGAATTTAATTCTTAAGTTGGACAGATTATTTTTTCAGCAGAAACTGGCAATTTAAGCGAACGCAGGGAAAGTCTGTTTGAGTGATCGACTCATTTAACAGCTTCCTTTCATATACATTTTTAAACACAAATTACTTTATAAACTAAATTAAGCAATAAAAGACATTCTTGCCTAGTAATAAACTAAGGTGGGTGGATCGCATTAAATGAGGAACAGTTGAACTTGTACGGCATCAAAAGAACACAACGTACGGGATAGTTAATCTGTGGTAAGTAGGGTCTCTCTGAACGTTTTTTTAGGGTCTACAGTTAGAGAACGGATGTTTCTGAATATAAATTAAAGGCAATCAATTTTCAATTATTACTTGAAACGTACCGAAAACACGGTGGACCACATCTACGATGAAACTCCTGACAATAGACTGCATTATATTGATATCTCTGAGATACGAAACTTAGCGGTTTCCATTCAAAATTCACACCAAGGCTACGGACATAAGCAAATTTCAACGAATCAAGTCAATACCTCCCTAACAACAAATAGCTAGTACAAACTTTTCTGAACTTGTGTTTGTCTTTATATTGCATCTATCAGTCCATATATAAGAAATCATAGAAATAATCTCTCCAGTGTAAACAGTGTATTCTCTTGCCAAAAATGCATGAAATATGAGAATATTTCCCCTAGTCCCCATATGCCTAATTAAGACCTGTATACTTTTGCAGCAACTGTCTTTTCAGGTGTCGACAAGCGCTGACCTATTAGTTGATCTTTAAAGTACGGGAATAAAAATACGCCATTCGGTGCCAAAACGCAAAATTCTTGAAAATCATTGAGAAAACACTGTCCTAGCACTATTTCATGCTGCTTACCAATAAGACGAACTTTGACAATTATTCAAGAAATTATTATGAAGCATATAGGGATTAAAGATCTAGATGATTTAGATTAAGAGTGATTTACAATTAGAAAATTCTTAATAAAATGTTAAAAAAGAACAAGATCCAGATCATCTCCTAACTAACGATGAACAATAATTTTTTATGAGTCGGAATATTGTAATATACTATGAAATAAGTATTCTTGAAGCCTGATACAGCACTACTGATTGTAAGGAGTATTCCAGGAAGTAAATAAAGTCATGTCTTATTCTCATCTGTACCAATGACACTTTGGCGCTTGATTTGACTTAATGTTTTTGGGTAGGTAGCTTTTGAGACACATTTGAAAAATTACCTAAAGATATTCGTTTATTTCCTAGTTTACACAAAGCTCATAAAAAACTAATTTATATTAATAATAATTGTATGATTATTTTTTAATTCAATACTAAATTTAATTCATTACTAAAAACACTTAAATAATCTTATGTTGTGAATCTCTCAACCCGTCTTAACGTTTCAATAGAAAATGAATAATGAGATTTGAACAAAAATCTATAAATCAATGTAAGAACCAAAATCCGAAAATATGAAAAATATTGAAGATTGACAAAATGTGCTACTTTTTCGTCTCATAAATTCTTTTTTGTATTTTTCAGCTTTTATTTTGTGAATTATTATTAATCCAAAAATCTAAATTGGTTTTCACCCACAAAACTGGCATATCTATTAATTGCAAATAGCTGGCAAGCATAAGCTTTAACGCAAAGTAATCACAGCAACAAGCAAACATGCAACAACAAACAAGCAAACAAAGTTAAATGAAACCAAAGTGAATTTTTGCTAAAAATCTAATCCGTTGCATTGTGAACACGTACGTGCAGCAATGATAAGCCGCAGCCAAGCGAGCTGGCAGAGACAAAAACAACAAGAAAAACTCTAGCACTAGGAGTAGTTGCAGTTGCAGTTATAAAACAAACACCAAACGCATGCTGTGAAAGCAACCAGCACTTGTTGTCGTTGTTGGTATTTAATAGCAAAATATGAGTTACAATGACAACAGCTGCTGCTGCAACAAAAGTTATGAGCAAGTGCATGGATTTATGTGTATGAGCGTATGTGAGTATAAGTAGGCCAGCGTATGTGTTGAAGAGTGTGCGTGTGCTTAATCATGAAATGACGCATGCCACAGCACGAGTATGTAGCAAGTGCGGCAAACTGTCAATAAGTTTTGCTGCTTTCGAAATAACTACCGAAATTAATGCAACAATAACAACAACCAATGACAGTGAGAATATTTACATCAAAATGCTAAAAGTTGCAAAATGCGGTGCAGCAAGTGTGATACTCACAACGCCACACAACACCTCTGCGCCGAGGCTTAACACATTTCGCATTTAATGCAAGAAAATCCCTCCATAAAGCCCAATTTTTATTTAGAGCTTAAATATGAGCACAATAGGCACATGTGAGTGATAGATTCATGCGAGGACTTCCGTTGGGCTTTCCATTAAATGTTATAAAATTTATCGCATTCCAGCACTAGAAACGCATTTGCGTGTTGTAGATGCAGGATCATAAAGTTGGCGTGAGAATTAGCGGTTGTTTGCAATAACATGAAATAATAGCGACAGGTACATTATGAACACAATTTTTAATAGAATAACAAATTTACTTAACGCAATTTTGAACATACTGGCTTTCCTCGGACCTCGCCGTAAGGTGTATCACAGCGAAAGTGGCTATTAGACTAAGGGTTCTTAAAAGCCATGTATTTGAACACTCGCATATTCTCACAACCTTTGACTTCATACCGAATCATTTACATCATGGAGTCGCTAAACCGAACTTGTAAAACTGTTGAGCTAACAAGGAAAGGCACTCTATCGCCGTATCCTCTTGCGTTCCACTAATTGATAGCTGGCTTGGTAAGCGCTAGGCCACCATCGGTACTTGCACTGCCGCAAAAGCCTCTTAGCCAACAATTACAAGATTTCGAAGAAGGTGGTTCGGAGGCTGATTAAAACTTGTCGAATAATAAAACAAATCTGTGAGCATTTTTAGGGGTCATGCTTCGAACTAAGTAGTATCTCTATATAAAGTTAAGATAGGAAAAGTAAATGTGAAACTGAGGTCAACACATTACGTATTTAGGGGATGGAAAAGTTATGTTCCGATCGTGACAACTTTAAGAAGTGAGATGAACTGCTTTCAAATCATTATTTTTGCAAAGATATACTATTTCTTTATTTGGTAAATAATATATATGAATCAAATAGTTAAAAAAATTAAGTTATATTCGAAGTGGATGTAGTCCAATTTCTGTCATTTTTACACAGTGAAATAAGGACATTAGCATAATGATATTAACCAAATTTTATTGGTGCTACGCCCCTAGCTACATCATTTGTATACCCAGTCTTGTGAAGACCTTCCCTCTTATTTCAAGGAATTTAGGTTTCTAACATACAAGTATTGCATATATGGTTTTTATTCGATTTCATTAATGAGGTGGTTCTGTAAAGACTTGTTCTTAGTAAGTTTGGTCAATTTGACTTTAGTGGGTTGAGAATTATGCACTTTAAACTTTACACTTAATAACTAACAAAACTAACTTAGAACTTAACTCTAATATTCTATACATATGTAGTTGCCATGAAAGAGTTTCAGTGGTATTGTGACTGTTAATTTAAGGGATTAGGGGTAGTCAAAATTTTCAAAAAATTAATTATTTTTTTACATTTCCATTAGGCATAATATCTTGAAAATATTCTCCAAAAATTTCACGTTGATTCGATAATTAGTTTTTGAGTTATTTTACAAATAACAAAGAGAGCACTACAAAGAGCTAGTGCGAAACTATGTTTCTTGAAGTGGTGACAGCTGTAACAAAAAACCGCTCAGTAGATTTTAAAGCATGATAGAAGGACTTTTTTTTTCAAAAATTTCTATTTTTTAAGACCAATTAACTGTTGATTTTTTTTGTCCGATTGATTTTAGATGAATCTCCAAGGACTTATGGTTGTCACCACAGGAACCTTTTTTTGGAACTGGGTCAACACAAACGACTATAACTTCGGAAATTAATATTATTATTATTTTTTTTTAATTTTCGTGGCTTCAAGTCAACACATTCTATAATCATGCCACATTACTACTTTTGTAAAATAGCACGATTTAATAACAACAAACAAAAAATAAAATAATAATACTGAAAATTCTTATTTTTTCGTGCCTCTGACGACCCCTAACCCCTTAAGATACGACCCACCATTTAGCAAGATAGATTATGCCACAGATTATTATATCGAACTCATTAGGTAAATGTAGATACCCTTCGGGAGAAAAAGAGATGGTAAGCCCTGCAGCCCTACTTATACCATAAACAGACACATATATGTATGTATAACATATGTGTACATATTTGTATTGTGTTATAAAATAAAACGCTGGACTCCACTGACCAATTTTAAGCTTTTTTGTCACAATTATATGTTTTATGTAATTTTGTCTTCTTCTAAAATAACTTAATTACAAAATTAACGTGTAAACAAAAAATTTAAAAACTTCGCTTCATTTGCCTTTCTATACCCTTAGGATATATTAAGTTTGCTACGAAGTTTTTAAAACCAAGAATGAAAATTTTGTATATACATATATGTATATATATATATAAATGATCAGCGTGACGAACCGGCTCTCAGTTTTGAAATATTGATCTGAAATTTTGCACCATCGTGTTTTTTCAGAAGTTATTAATTTTACGAAACCGCCGATACCGGAACATTATAATATACATGCTGTATATCTGCCATACAAAACGAACGATTGTATACTCTGCGCGAGTGTCGACTGGGCAATGAGTGTCGCTGCTTGCAATGTCATGATTTGAAGCTGACTCCTATTAGAGTCCCAGCTCCTAGCGAAGACTGACGAATTTTTCTAAATATCCTTTTATGTTGGATTGCTTCATATCCATTCTCCGAAGTAGATTTATTACACCTTAACGGTCATGGCTGTTGAGGTACCTGGCGGCAGATATAAAATGCTAGGAGTAGAGATTCCCGAATCATAAAAGTCAATCATGGAGGTCAACAAAAGAACAGGATGGACTAGGATATCGGTTCAAACGTTGGTGGGCGACGAGACTGGTAGCAAGTCCAGCCTTCAGGAAGAAAAACAGGTGAAACGGATGGCTTGGGAACGGATTAGAGAGAAGGTAAAGAACGGCCGAGGGCACATGTAATAATTGCATTGAGGAGCATATCGTTCAAAGGAGAATGAAACAAAGGCTCGCGCTCACCGCAGCTACCCGCTGAGTCAAATATTACAAGGGGGATGGAAAGTAGTGAAAATAAAGCTGTTGGAAGCCCTATTCTCGAAAATGGACACCGAACCAAGCGCACCCACGGCGTCATTTGATGGAGCAGAATAGCTTAGCTCAGTAAAAATCTTGAAATATAACGATGACCCGACGCGGTAAGAACGCTTCCAACCTGTTGGAAAAAAAGCGAAACTGGAGGTAGTGGATAGCGGTATTCCATCGGTGCCCAAAGCGAAGGTAACCATACCTTGGGTGATTGACCCGGAACATCTACGGCTGCTACAACGACAGAACCCGGACATGCCACTCTAGAGTGTTAAGCTTGGCGAAATCGGTCAATGAAGATGGAAGCTTCATAACAAACTTAATATACCCGTATACCCTGTACAGGTTATAGAAATATTGGTTGCTTTCACAATATTGTTGGTGTCCATAGTAATTATTGTAAAGTTGGAAATTAACAATATACAAAAAATTCGAACCGCCTGTCTTAACCAACAATCAAAATTTTCTCACCATTCAACAAATCTCAGCAAAACTCGACCAAACTGTGTCCGATACCATAAAATCGGCTCTGAAACCATCAAACAAAAAAAAAAAAATGTTAAGAAGACGAAGAATAAGAAACGATAATTGAGTGGCATTATGAAGAGACGCACTTTGACAGATGTCAGTGACGCAGCTGTTGAAAGCATAATCACACTTGGTTGAAACTTTAACTGCTAAGTTACTTAAGCGCAGCGAAACGGCTGTTTGCATGCCACGCATTTGGCTCACAAAAAAAAAAAAAAAAAAACACACACACACATGCGCAATGATGCCAGTATCATAAACCTGCATGCATAAGTATAAGTGTCTAGCTGTGCTAAAGTCTTTAAAGCGCTTTTTGTTTAGTAGATATTCCCTGCTTTCTTGCCTCGCCTTTGCATCTTAAGCCATTATGTGTATGTCTTGCTCTGTTTTGCTTCGTTTCCTTCCGTCTTTCCTGTGTTGTGTCGTGATTAGTTTCTGTCTGCCATTTGACTGCGCATTCGAGTGGATGTAAAGGGCAGAAAAAGCGAGCAAATCTTAGTGGCTTTTACTTTCTTAAATGCTTGCGTGCGACCTGCCACATACACACTCACATTTTTGTTGTAGAGCTCAAAAGCAATTCATCAGCGCTTGGTCTTTTCTTTGATTCTGGTTTCATTTACAATTTTTTCTAACTTTTTGCCTACACTTTCAATTTTGTTTTCCTTTTTTCATGCGTCGTGCATCGCATTTGAGTTTCGCTTTTCTTATTTCTTCTTCGCCGCAGTTAATCGCATATAAGGAGCAAGTTTTGTGTACTTAAGGAACCACTTAAGAAGTCGTTAAATAATCAATGAATAAAGATTTCCGCGCTAAGCTCTCACTTGAGCAGGTCGTTTGAGTTAGCTTTTCTCGCTCTCGGTTACTTGGAGGGTTTACTGCGGTTTTGGCTTTCGCTTTTGTTACTTTGAAGTGTTACTGTGTGGTGTTTGCAAGCATCCTTTTCTTAAATATATATTGTTGTCCGAGAATGGGTTGATTTCTTAGATAACATTAATAATAAATTATTATAGAAAATTGTTTCAATGTCTTTTTGACCTCTAAAAAATATAATAAACTGCTATAAAAACACTGGCGTTTTGGTGCAGATCTGTCTATATCTGTAGTCAGTAAGATAGGTAGTATAAACTTAATTGCTGCTACTAGACGTCAGCTGACAGCTTTGATTATTATTAAGAGTCTTGACAAAAATTGTCATTGCTTCAGTATTGAGAAATTAAAGATAGGAATTTTTTATGAGCCTCAGATACGTCCTTTTGATTAAAAGTTCTATAGAATTTGAAGCTTCTGATACCGAAATAGAAAAACTGGCGTGAAAATCATTTATTATTATTAAACAATACTTTCTTGGTAACTCTATATAATACAAATATTTAGTCGAGGAAATACCGCTGAACTTCAAAAATTTCTGTAATATGAGCTTGGAAGTGCACTACCGTCATGATCATTATCATAATTTTGAGCATAGTTTAGTAGAAGTTATCAAAAAACTGGATTTCTACAAGTCTACAATCTCAGCTCTCCTAAATGCATCTAACAAATCCTATCTCATTGCGCAAATTAGAAACATACTAATTGGGAAAACAAATATAAAAATTATGTGGATCCCTGGACACGCCGGTATTACTGGAAATGAATGGGCCAATCAAAACGCCAAAACAGCCATTGATTGTCTTCGATTACACCGAAAAAAAAACGACATAATCCATTTAATCGCTTCAAAACAAAAAGCTATAAAAGTTAATGTTTAGAAGAATGTGCAACACCACTACGCCATCTGCAACCAAGAGTGCAAAAAACCTGCTTATCCGCCATCAGGCCGTTGTCAAGATATAAAAGCCTTTGTTCGCCTTCGTCTTGGTCATACGTCATTAACGCATTCCTATTTATTAAATGGAAACCTTAAATTATCCGGTCTATATTGTAGTTCATCTTTATTAACTATAACAAATCTACTGGATGAATGCCGCTTCTTTTATTCAGCAAGAACCAGTATATTTCAAAATAATAAAGCTCTTGATTTATTAAAAATAACGTCTATTGAAAACATCACTAAAATATCTGAATACCTATCTCGTACAAAGTTAAAGAAATATAATATATTTAAGTTATCCTTCCTTTTTTAAATTTATTTTTACATATATTTTTAGTTCATAAAAACATATTTCTTGTAAATAATAAGGTTCCATCTTTATTATTTAAGTCGTTTATATTAAAACCGTGAGCTGAAAGCCTCTGTAGCTAGTGCTCCTTATGTTTAATGTATAATAATAATTGTATTATTATTTCACAAATAATAAATAAATAAATTGTTGTTATTTGAAAGTTAKGTTTTTCATGTGCAACATCCAATATTGTTTCGTAATGCCACTTAATGTGCGTAATTTTTTATACCCTGAACAGTCAGAGATCCTATCAAATTTATCCTTGTCCATCTATCTATCCGTCTGTCCACCCCTACGTCGCATATACACGCAATCTAAAATCTTGCGCACGTCTTTTTGTGCGCCTGTGCCGGGCATTATAGGTTTGTTGCAATTTGATTGATGAAATTTAATTGTTTTTATTTTGTAAATGAGTATATCAGAATCTTCAATTTAGTAAGGACAGGGATGATATAAAAAATTGTTTTTTTGTTTTTTGTTTTTGTGTTTTGTTTGCTCAAACAGGTATACAGGCAGGTATATGTATATCATATGTAATGTACTAGAAATAAATACTTCAAAAGTCATTAAAGAACACTTAAGATGTTAGACCACGTCCAGCACGCAGTGAAGAAAGTATAATAGTCGCATCTGAGGTTTTTATATCGAGATTTTAAATGTGAAGCGAACTGAAGCCGCTCGACCTTCCCAAGCGACATCCGACGGTTTCGATCCAAATTTTGTTTGGCGGTGACGCCAATTTCTGGCTCAATGGTTATTTTAACAAGCAAAATTGTGAGATGAATTTGGGACGAAGAGCAACCTGAAGAGATTCAAGAGCTGCTAGTTCATAAATAAATGCCAAAAAATTTTCTTTCGAATGTTAATAAACATTCCTCATTAAATTTGAAGTTTCTGTGTTGTTTCTTTAAAAAAGTAGAGAATCTCGAAATCGATCACCTTTTAGCAATTTATCATTTCCAATGATTTCACGTGCCGTAATGTTTGCGACATTAAATTATTTACCAAGGTTTGCTACAAGTTTATGTTCGCTTTAAATATATATGCACTCCCAATGCAATTTTAACCCTCCCTTGAAATGTGTACAAAAAAAAAAAAAAAAAATGCAAAGAGTGTGTTTTTAGATGCAAAGAAGTTCATAGAATGATAGCTGTCAAAGAAGAGTAAAGCGGGCTTGACATTTCAGTTTAACACAAAAACATGAGCTTTGTGCGGTAAATTTGACATTTCCTAAAAACTTCGACACGTTAATCGGTCATCTGAGCGTATTATACACTATCGTATATTGGCAATACTCAGCGCATGTGAACTCTTAACGAAGGACTCTTATTCTGAAGAAGTATAGGTAGAAACTTTTGAGTACGGATTTTATGAATTTTGGATTAGAGATCTTGACTAACACAACTTATGGGAAAAGAAGTGATGTGAATTTGTTAAATATAAGCACTATTATCATATTAATAATGGTAACTATATCTTAAGAACCTCTCTTTGCATCCAGAATTGGTTACAGTGTGATATGGTTTGAATGTGTCAAGTTCATTACTGATCCAAACTTTTTTGAAACTGTGAAAAGATTAAATAATAATCACATTAGGCGGAAGGTGCGAAACTCTGTAGTTCCCTACACCTTAAAGGATTCATTGCTGCGAAAATGCGACGTCAGGATATCATTTTTCGCGATTAGCTTATGCGCAAAACATCAAATAAGTGCGAACTAACATAGCAAAAGTGGATATTATGTATTTCCACATATTTTATTTGAAATTAAAAATCACACACCTCCAAAAACGTCACGCTTTATATTGGCACGTACATATGCACATTGCATTTCGTTGGGATAATTTAGCAATCACTGACATTAACCTTTGCCACATCATTTGCGCGGAGGCGAGTACACACCAACCAAAATAGAGCAATAAAATCAGTGCAACGATTCCATTGACCACACAATTATTTGCAATTATAATCATGCGTCGCGGTTTTTCGTGCTAATTTCTATTTTGATTTTAGTGGTTTATTGTTAATGCGAGTTGATAGATTCGCTCGTACGTGCGTCCAGTGGTCGAAGTGATATTTACTGTTTGTGTTTATTTCGAAAGATAAACACGTGTTTAAAGGCATTACCAACTTCACTGATTGCCAAATAAAATATCAATTAATTTGGAGTTAGGTTAAGTATTTTTCAAATCGTGCAGTCACCAGACGCTAATCCAATATAGACTGTTTGGGCTTTAATGAAAGCCAATATATCAAGAAAAGATTTAAGGCCAACAAAAGGTTACATTCGGTAAGCCCAATGTATCGCGGAAAATTTAGTTTCAAGTTGGCATTAAAGATGTCAAGCTATAATAGACAACTCGGGAGATTGGAGCAAGCATTGAATAAACTTCAGCTATAACAAATCAATATATTTTCAATATACAATCATATTTTGGAAAACAAAGACGTTATATTTTGAACGCACTGTATTTTTGCAAGTTAGTACATGATATCTTATTACAAGGTTGTCTAACTTTGCGCTGTAGGTGAACTCACTTTCAATATGTGAGTTGATCTTTCTCAAAATAAATATAAAATTCCTCACTATTTAGCTTAGCTTCATTCACTAGGGAATGACCGGAAACGATTCATATGCTTCAAGAAGCTCACTTCCGGTCTTAGACTAAGTATCCTCTGGATAGCCAAAAACATGCGTTTCAAGGCGAGCTAAAGTGAGAAGGCGAAATAACCCTTCCCAGGTTTGTGTGACCACGTAAAAGAACACCCCCAATGAAAAGATCAAAACAGCTTTGGATGAAAGCCTTTTGAAGACGACCACTTCAAACGTGTTCAGGAATTAAAACATTTATCTTTTCAAAAAAATATTGTGAAAACTTCAAGAGATTCAGCTAAATATGAATATCTCATTCCAAAAATTTACTGAACAAAAACCAAAAAATGTCGTTGTGTCAGAAAATGACCTATTGATTATATTTTTTGAGAAGCCATGGTGAAATATTTAAAATATGAAGATAACTTAAATAAAAATATTTTTTACATCTACATCATTACATTTTAATCGAATACAACGCTGCTGGCTACGCATTTCAACATATTTAATGTGCATTTAGTATTGTGAGCCTTTGGCTGATCACCATCTGGTCTCATATTAACCAATTTCAAGAATTGCGGATCAGGAAGGCTGTGTTACGACTCGGTGTCCTTCATCTTTCCTAGTCGCTACCTCACCTACAAACTATAAATTTAGACAACAAAAGTCTTCATGTGTGAATGTACTCTAACAAGAAACTCAAAACTTTTTGAGGAACACTATTAAAAATGACATTATTTTGATAGCAAAATTTATAGTATCCATTATGAAGTATATTAAAGTATGTCGTATCTCCTTGTTTCAGTACTGGTTGGGTATGCTTGATTAAAAAGCACTACGTATATATTATATTCTCAGGTTTGCAGTTACTCGGCTTACACATCTATATTAAATTATAGTGACATCAGCTCTTACATTTCATTTTCTTTTTCCAATATTGCCTTAGCTTCCAAAAAAGAGTGGGAAAATGGGCGAGATGGACAGACATGCAGGGATAAACATCTCTACGGATGAATTCATACTAGATAGTAGATAAGGAAGTGGTCTAATTTTAGGAAATATGATATTAGAATCCCCTTTCAAGCGGAGATCGCAACAATTAAAAAAAGCCTTCGTGTTCTGATAAAGATAGTTTTAACAACAAGAAATGTATTTATATACGCAGATAGTTAAGTAGCTATGAGATTACGATAGCATCCTAAGATTTCAGCTAAAACAGTGAAGAAATGTCTTTGTCTAAAATTTCATTTCACGGTGAACCTGTCATGGGTTCCCTGAGATAGTTTTGCATCTGCTGACTGTGAAACAGATGAACTAGAAAGAGCAGACAGCATATTTCAGTTAGATGCCGGACAACAGGGAGTTTACCTGTATATGCTTCTACCTACTTGCAGATATTTAAAGAACGAACACGTTATTGATGTCTCTGACTCTCGGCGGAAATAATTTTCGACTTTTTCTATACACAAGCAAACAAACGTGGCATGAATAGAATATGAGCCATACATACCAACTATTAAACTTTAAAAAGAAGTAGAGCTTATGGGAAGAATGTAAATAATGGAATTAGGTGTTTTTAGTTTTAGTGCTTTTATAAAAGGGCGTTTAAGAGCTTATGTAGAAAATAAATGCATGGCAAAAATATATAGTATATAGATACTTCACTAATCCTGTTTATTTTTATTAAAAATAATCTTTAAAAGAGCACTAAAGACATGACTGCAACGGATATCCGCCTACCTGTATGGTGAGTGATAAGTCAATGCAAGAGTAAGGCTATTCAAAGGTGCTACTGACCTTTTAATGCAAATATTTCTTAAAGATGTGGTGGAGTATGTAAAAATTCATACAACAACACGAAATTCTTTCCACCGCTGCAGGTAAGCCACCACATGACTTTTTCTGCTGGTCAAACTGCTATGCTTGGGAAACGTTGAAAGACGGAGCTTGTAGAGGCTGGCAGCATATTTTTGTGGTGCAGAAAAGACGAGACGGATAAACAAATAAGATGGAACGTTTATAAAAAAGAAAAAAAGCAACAATAAAAGCAAATATGATGTTTAAAAGGTAAGCAATTAAAAACGTGGCAGCATATTTAACCACAAACAACTTCAGCTAATATTGGCAGGTATTTAAAGTCTGCTGACAAATTTTATATACATTTTTGTTGTATGCTTTACGCTCCTCTTTTTGTATGCTGTTTATTGCATATCTCAGTTGAGGGCACTTTTGAGGTTAACCTACAGCATTTGCCGTTTGTCTGCTTTGTGTGTGTGGTGAATGTGGCGGAAAAAAGGAAAACATTTAAACAATTTGTGTGGAGAAATTAAAAACGTTTATTAGAATGTATAAAGTGGAACAAAGCCAGAAAAGTAGCTAAACAAAAGCAACACAAAAAACCGATGAACTTCTTTCTATATTTGCTCCACTCAGCGGCTGGGATATGGATAACTAACATACATACATATACATATGTAAACATGTGTTTGTATACGTGGTGGCCAACAGACTGAGCTATGACGGCAGAGGATGGAAATTAAAGAAGAACAGCAATGGCTACCGTGGCGCGTTGCAATCAAGTTGAGTTGTGAATCGTAAAACCGGAAATAAAACAGGAAAATTAAAAACGCTACAAAAGCCGGCCGCAGCAAACATGCCGAGCGCAGTCAACCTCGTTGCACCTGTGCTGCAGCCAACGAAAGCAAAAAAAACAAAAAAAAAAAGAACAGATGGGGAAAAAGGAAGATAAAGCAGATAAGTAAATGCATGCGGTTGTATGTGTATTTATATAAATATACTCGTACATATGTATATATTCATGCCTATGTATATGCAATCAACAGACAACAACTGACAAATGAGTTAAGGTGCGATTGCTGCTGCTGCATGCCACAAATGTACACAAACAAACACTGACTGGTGGCACAACAAACGGAATATATGCCGCAAACAGCAGGCAAAAAAAAGAGTGAGAGGAAAAATTGAAAACGCACAACACCTCAGGCAGAATGCAAAATGAATATGCACCATAACAGAGTGCAATGCAAAAGAACTGCAAACAAAAAAAAAAATCAAAAATAATTTTAAAGCCTATGAACATATTTAGTTTGCTGCCTTGTAGGCCCAACAACGCTGAACCAAGCATAGTGCTATAGAGGGTGCTAAAGGTACTGAGGGTGTATTGCGATGTATTGCCGTGAATGCCTATCGTTAAAGGGCATTGCCGTTGTAATTACAAGCGTTTGTATAAATAGATGTGGCATGCGTCAAATTTGTACAGTGGTGCGTTCTAAGTAAATTTTGTAATTAATAATGTTTAAAAAGTATCAAGGCAAAAGTGGGAAGTATTCGAGTAGAGGTCTTTCAAGAGTGCACAAAATTATCGCAGCTATAATGCAATTCGCAGATAAATCTCAGTCGCTTTGTATAGCAGCTATATGCTATAGTGACACAATATGAAAAATTTCCTCGAATATTACTCCCTTGCCTTAGGTAATAACCCATGGTAAATTTCTTGAATATATCTATTCATACAAAAAAGTTTTACATACAAGTGTTTAAAACCGATTGTTCAGCTTACGAGCTTCATATATTTACGTATATGGCAGCTTCATGCCATAGCAATGCGATCTAAACAATTTCTGCGGAGATTATACCATTGCCTTAAGTAATAACCCATGGCAAATTGTGTCCATTTCGTCAAATGGAAGAGCTCTATATAAAAGCACTTGATTCAGGTCGATCAGTTTGTATAACAGCTACATAATATAGTGGTGCGATATCGGCAGTTTCGACAAATGACCAGCTTCTTTGAAGAGAAAAGAACGTATGCGAAATTCCAGATCGATATCTTAACAACTGAGAAATTAGTTCGCAGATGGAGATGGCTAATTTACATATATACGTATATATATAAAGAAATGTAAATTTTTCCGAACCTGTTAAGTCCTCACTTTTTTATTTAGGAAAATGTCGAATTCGAGGGAAATCAGCAGATTACCATGACATTCGCTTCGGAAAAGGTAGTTTGCAGTTAGTAGTTGCCAAAGCATTGACAATCAACTGAATTTTGAAAAAAATATGTTTTAGAGAGTTGTTTTCTAATAACTAAAATATCCAAATATGAAAAGTTTAGATTTTTCCTCTTTTCCCTTACTTAAGTGAAATACCAAATAATTTTAAAAATATGGGGACGGATGTATGTGGGAAGTGTGGGGAACTCCCAAGCGTCCTGATGACTGCATTGTATGCGGGTGGTAATTAAGTAGCTGATCGCAAAAGGGCTTTTCGATGCCTGGGCAAGCTTGGATGTAAAAAATGCCTCCTCTACGCATACCGGCTCTGCCGACGAGTGACCGGAAGACTCGTGGGACCAAATATGTACGCAAACAATAACAACATCAACTAACAACTTGACGAATACTGTTACAACTACACGGCCAACATTAACCATATCCTTGCCTCCAGTCAGGAGATGATAAAGAGTACTACCGCGCTACTACAGAGGGTATGAGGTAAAGGACCTGACTTATGTAAATATGGAACCGACTACATCCTAAAGGAGTGGTATAGCGCAAAATAAAGAAGAAATCTCAAAATCAACCGAGGAAATCCGGTACCAGAAGACAGTCTTTGTACGGAAAAAACAGCCAAGAGTCCTGATGCTGGGATCTCAAGCAGAGGAGATAAAGCACCAAACACAAATTATGTAGGAGTTCGAAAATTTCCTGGAAATTAATTCATCGGAACCTCGCACTCAGATCGCCAAAACCAACTTTGAGAAAGCAAATAATTTCCACAACGAAATGTGGGACACTCCGAACAAAAAACTCAAGCAGAAGGAAGCCGCACTAAACGGCAAAACAATAGCAAGACATTTTTGCGATGTGGCCAGGGACTGTTTCGGAAATTCCTCCTCAGATAACGACATTCAAGAGAGACGGGTGGAGATTGCCGTGAGATAGTCGAGTATAGTGTTAAGCCACACTCTCGGTAATCAGGAGGTCTCCATTTGAACTTTGACTCCTGCGCTGACCGGCCTCTCTGAATTTTCAAAGAAGTTGGTATGGTAAAATTAGCGATGCATTTGAAGACCTCAAATTGAGGCTCAAATCTGCCAAGGATATGTCAAAAAGACTCGCATTTGGTTACCCTCTCTAGAGGTGCTGGGCTAAAAACTTCTAAGGTGTATTATGCTGCAGAACAAAGAAGTACCAGGAATAGACGACTTTTGAATTCAGACACAAAGTATTTAAATACAGGTAGACAGCAGATAATTATTGAAATACTGGGTGGTATAAGGTATAATATAGTGAGAGGAACCTGTTGACAGGTATCCAGTGTATCTTTACAGCTTTGGAGGAGTGTGAAACACAAATATAAGACATAAAAGTATATATTGAAGATATATAGTATAAAACGTGTGGAGAACTTAGGTAGATTATGGGCAAATGATGGAAATTTCATGGAATTGAAATACTTCATGTAGAGCTTGTACAAATTCTCACTACTTTTGAAAAAAAAAATAATAATAATAATTACCACATACTTGTGTTCAACAAAATATATTTATTCCCAACAAATGCTTATCAGTCGAAGTCTATTTTCCTGACAAGTCTGATTGATGTTGTATAATCTGCTCAAAAGCGTGGAGAAGTCTACATTTTCTCAGCTACTAATAATTTCTGCTTTCTCCMGGCATAATGAAGCAAAAAAATGGATCTGGGAGTGAACGAGGGCAAGATGAAATATATCCTTCCATCAAACAAACAGTCGTCGCACTCGCGATTTGGCTCCCACGTCACTGTTGACAGTCATAACTGAGAAATTATAGATATTTTCGTCTATCTCAGAATCAGCAATAACACCAATATCAATGTCAACCTTGAAATGCAACACAGAATAACTCTTGCCAACATGTTCTCTCTCGACGAAAAAAAAACGAAAGGCTGCATTTTAGAAGTTATTCGAATTCCAATTAGTAATAGACTTCTATATGCATACATAATAATACTATTTGCTTTGTTCAAAAAGGCAAGCTGTTTCATAAGTCTGCTATCGATGGACATAAAAACGAAAGACGATAAAAGGATGAACTAGCGTTACCAGGAGAATGTTAATTTTCTGTGTAGCTATAAAATAATATGGTTCAACAATCCAATACCAAAACAAAATGCTGATTCTGAGATAGACGAAAATGCTAGAGAATAATAAAACACATGGATTCTCTTAACTTTTGTATTGTATTATTGCTGATTTACCTTGAAATTATGTAATATTTTCAATATTAGGAATTCAATAAGAAGAAAAGAGTTTGGCAGCCTTTATATGGAATTATCAAACTTTTTTGAATATTTTAAAATTTAAAAATATATATATATTTTTTTTTTTATAAATTTCTCAAAGAACAACCACTGTGGTGCAAAAAATCAAATCACAAATAAACCTACGTACACACCTACGTGAGCAAGCATATACTATGAAAAAATAAAAAATAAAAAATACAAAAAAGTATGTTCTATAATATTTATGCCGCATGACGGAGCATGAGAGAGCCATTAGCTTTTAGTACCTCCAAGCGACGAATTGTTGCAAAGCATTTAATTGAGATTTCGCTGTCGTGGCTGCTGTCTACAAAACATATGAATTTGACAGACTGTAGATAATTTTTCTTTTTTTGTTGTGTTCATTTTGACTTCAATGTTATCGATTTAGCGGCTGAGTGACAAATAAAAAGTTGAGAAAAAAGGAACCCGGGGCGGATTCCAGCAAAGCGCGAAAAAGTTTTTCAATATGCCGAAGTTTACTGCGGATTTGATTTTTTGTTTGCTGAATTTATATTTATTTTTATTGCTCCGTAGCTTCCGCAATAAAACGTGACGCATTGCTGTCTCGTGCATTGTTGTTGCTAATGCAATGCTGTGTGGTACTGGTGTTTGGCTTTGTTCATAAAAATTTCTAAAATGTGAGGCATAGCCGACAGTGCCTGTGGAACATTTGTAGACCTAGATTTCGTCACATACATATAAACACCGTTAACAAAACAGGGCAAACAAATAAAAAATCAAATCAATACAATTTATGGCAGGAGTCTAAGGCAAATGGGGTGACATCTGAAGAAGTACAAGTTTAATTACTTTTAATGTCTATTTCCGGACGATTTGTGGTGAAATAAAGAATACAAACTCACCACTCTTCATTTTCGTTTTCAAATCGTAGCAGTAGAGATGCACAAGTTTTGTTGTAGTGGGTGTCTTTATAGAGAAAATTTATGTCAGGTAATATCATCAATAATTTGACAATAGAATTAAACTTATAATTGAAAAAAAAAAAATAATAACCTCTCTTGGTTTGGCAATGAGTATGATGTAGTATATAGTAAAATGTACTATTAATGTTTACGAAGACTCAAGGTAACGAGTAATCTCTGCGAGCATTAACTCGGAAAAGAAAAAGAACCAAACAAGGAGGGGCTGAAGGCCACATTATGATACAAAGCGGCGGTCGGGATATGTAGCCGACACGAGGGCAAGTTCAACCTAAAGGAAGAAAAAGTTGGCTTGGGGCAGAGAAGAGGCGAAAATTGCCCGGCCATATTTGATTTGCCAAAAACCCATGTTACCTTGGAAGATATTCCAAATGTTAACGAAGATGTACCTGAACCCCATGACAAGTCAAGTTTTGAATATAAAGATGGCATCAGTCTGAAATTGTTTTCCCATTGCTAATTAAATTATTTGAGAGACTTGAGTCTTCCCAAAAACTCAGCTGAGTTGCTTGGGTCAAGGCTCAAAAGCAGGAATTTACTTTAATCATTTCCTACTTTCCAAGAGGACGAGCTCATTTATTGTAACCATATTGAAGACTTGATGTATAAATTTAAGATCTCATACGAAGCAGCATCGATTTTTCACAAAAAAGCCTTGAAGCTGTTCTGCCAAGTTTCTATTCCTGTCGATCATTCCATACACATACGAGCCCAACAAAGACTTGAAATAGATTACGTTGCAAGTTAGAATATAAAAAACACGTTTGGCAAGCATGCAGTGATTTAAAAATATTGGGCATTGTCTGACAACAATCTGAGTTTATCCAAATTCCTAGCTTTTGCTGTTCGTGGAATAGTAAAGAATGAGAAAAATACTGGACCAAAAAGCATTTGAGGAAGTTTGCAGTTAGCGAAAAGAACGTCGTAAATGAAACATCATAAAGTTCTTCTAATACCGTTTCACATAAAGCTGGGCTTGATGAAGCAATTTGTATAGTCACCTACTGGTCTCTTGGAAGCAAAGTGTGTAAAAAAGCAAAGTTGAAGGAACTCGTTTTCGTTGGACTTAATATTTGCCAGCTTATGCATAATCCACAGTTGAAGATTAGATTACCTGTTGGGAAGTCATACGAGTATATATTTTTTCAGCCAAAAACAAAGATCATAACTGCAAACAAATCAGCAATGTTAAAAGCCCTTCAAGCTTGTTGGAGCGACAGAGTTCTGTCGAGTTGATAGTCCTTGGCCAGACAAAAATCCGGATCCGTTTCGGTTACGTAGACCGGACTGTCGTGGGAACGGACTGTATTTTCCATCATCCAATTATAAACAAAAAATTTCCTTAGTTTTTATTTTATCTTAAGATAACTTGTTCAACAGAGATGCCTTTATTTTCAAAAACGTAACGTTCTTTGACAAAACAAAAGAAATTTTAGAATTCAGCACATCCAAGATCATAAAACCAATTACGCAAATACATAAAAACAGCCTTAAGTTTTTTCCACATTTGTGTTATTCTTTATGATATTCATTATATATTCGATTATGATCCTCATTCTTAATGGCTTTATAAAATTTCAATATGATTATTTCTAGGTTATTTTAAATTTTTTTGAACTCCACTACTCAGATTAGTTAGATTTAGGCTGAGCCGGCGAATGACAGAGAAAAGTAACTAAAATTTTAAAAATTCTTACTCAAACCACAAAATCATTACAAATTAAAAGCTATAATAAATAAGCGAATTTCTGTTGCTGCTAAATGAGACTTTTTTTTTTGTTCAGTCAAAATTTATAACAAGTTAACTCAAGCAAGCCACTTTTTACCTCAGTTTTCGAAAAACTTTTGTGGGTTAATTGTCTTATTGCTGATTTATTAACTAATTTGCAACATGCAGTATGTGCGGCGAGCAAGGGATGTGGGTATAACTACTTACACGGCAGTTCTTACAAATCATGACAAAAAAGATTTGCGCCTAGTGGTAGGCAACACCAAAATTTGCATAGAATAGCCCAACAGGAAGCGAGCGCTAAAAACTTTGAACTTTGCGAAACACACCAACGAAATAGCACAAAAAGGCAAGAAGAATGGGTGTAGAAGGTAAGAAGATAACGGCAAATTTCGGTAAGATGCTAACAATATAGCAAAAACGGCAAATTGCAGCAAGCAAAAGTTTCACTACTCACACTGTTGGGGAGGGAAAATTTCACAAGAAATTTACACCGTCAGCAGCTGAAGAAGAAGTGCTGTGTGGCAGCAGCAGGAATTGAGCAGCAAATGTTGCCGACAACTTTCGATAAAACGTGCGGAAGAGTGCTCCGTTGGCAGCGGGCAGGAAGAGCAACAGCGCGCCACCGGCAGTGCCGGGTTTATGTGTCGGGTTCATCATACGCCCCGTTGTACCAGCTCGAGGAAGACAATCTGTTTTGCCAGCGCTTGCTAAGTTTAGCAGAAAAATTGCACAACAATAGCATATGACAACAACATTGACAGCAGCAACATGCTGCTAACAAAACAACAACATTCACCGACGATTACAACAACAATTTGAGAAATGTTGCAACGTGCATTGGCGCCACATTGTCTATTGTGCAGCCATGCCGAACGGCAAAATAACTCAAGAATGAAAATAATAATACTAACAACAACAAAACGCTCCAGTGGCWTAAAGTGATACAATACAACAACAACAGCAACAAAAATTATGAACAATAAGCGAAAATCGACGAAGATGATTGCAAAAAGCCAAAGGCAGCACTGAAAGTAAACGTTGCACATGGGGGGGTAGGAACAAACTTGCAACTTATAGCAGTTTCATATTTTGACAGGAGCAACGAAAAGTGCTCAAATTTCCTGACTCAAGCAACTGGACGCCGAGACTGACAACAAATGAGTGCGGGCGCGGTAAGACGGTACGCTGGACTGAGCGGGGTGCGGAAAGTTAAAATACTGTTAGACAATTGAGTCTTGTCGGCCCAGCAAAAGACTTCTCTGCTTCTACAGCCACTGGAAAGGGAAAGGCGCAGCAAGTAGAGAAGCCAATGAGTTATTACAAAAGTTATCGGACTGAAAATGCCGTAAATAATGATGAAGTGGAAATGCGACGACTGAGAAATGTAATAGCTAAAGTATTAAATTTGCGAATATATTGTTGTTGTGTTTGATTGCAAGTACTAATGAAGTTACATTTGCCAAAGCGCAGCAACCGTAAGATTCGGAAAACTTTCGAAATTTTTTGTATTGCAGCGCTTTTTGTTTGCTTTTAAAAAGATTCCATAATTTTTCAGCTAAGTTTTCAATTTTTTGTTCATTTGCGCAGAAGTTTGTGTAGTAAATTGTGCGTAAAAATGCTTTGTTAAAGTTGGAAAGTGTTTTATCATATTTAATTGGAGATAACACAGGTAAAGGGATAGGTGATGAGAATATGAGTAAAGGTCTGGATTCGCACATAGAAAATAGGATCTTGAAACTAAATTTGAGGTAAGTACTTTGCGAAAATTCTAATCACGTCAGATAACATAGAATAGAGCCTAGAATACCATGAAGCCCTGTTTTTGCTTTGCTTGAGTTAAAAATCCCCAAGCAATACCAAATCTTTGTATTTGTTTTTACAGGTATTTCATGGCAAAATCTCTCATTAAAATTCGCTAGCTAGTTGAAGCGTCCACAAGATCATATTTCAAAAGTATTTAAATGTCAATTATATGTATATATGCACCAACATGCGTCATTCCATCAAAATTTTTATATTAACATTTTTTTCGTGCTTGCTTTTTAAAACAAAATATTGGAAAGTATTTTTTTATTCCAACTCAATATGAAAAATTTTGAAGTTATGAATTTTCAAATATTTCAATTTATGAAAAAAAGTAAGTGTAACATTTGCGTACACGACGAAAAGTATTTCATTATTAATCAAGTAAGGAAGATCAAAATTCAGGTATAACCGAATACAACATGCTTTTACAACTTGCAGGATTAATAAGGTCTAGGCATGAAGTACGAAAATCTTCATCCTTAAAGGAAGTAAGGGTCAATACCCATTCAACCCATATGTAACATACTATTATATAATACATATATCTCACATATTGACCAACATTGTCGATAAAAGTTAAGTTTAGGTATTAGGGCCCAAATATTCGGTACTATTTTTTGTTGGGTTTGTACAATTTTTGGCCATACAGTGGCATACTTCTTTAAAGGCATACCAAGTTTCATCAATATATCTCAATTTTTGCTCTAGTTACAACTTGCACGGATGGACGGACAGATAGACAATCACCCGGATTTCAAATCATCTCGATCATTTATTTATATATATACATATCTTTCTCGCTTAGTCTGAACTTGCGATTGTTCGTACTCTATCGCTGAACTGAAGGGTCTAATATACATTCCTCAATAAAAAAATCTTCACTTGGAAAAGACCAGTGAAAAAAATCTACACAACCCGTATTTTTTTTCATCAATTTCAAAACTGCTTTTGGCAGCACGAAAAGGAGCTGCCTTTATGCCGCGATGTCTGAATTTGTTATCCCCGCAAAGCTAATACGGCGGTGTAAGCTGACGTTAAGGAACTTCAACAGCTCCGTTAGAATCGGTAAGGACCTCTCTTGGCTACCACGTCCCTGTTGACAGTCATATCTTCGAAGTCGTAAATAATTTCGTCTATATCGGGAACAACACAAACAACAACGTCAACTATCCTCAAAATCCTTACAGCAATAAAGAAGGTGAAAAAGAACAAGTACAGACCAAGTCTATTACAGTTCTATGGAGTATTTAATTACTCTCTCTGTTTTAGCATCTAAAATTAAATTTCGATTCCCCAAATTAAAAAATATGCTTTAATTTCTGAAAGTTTCCTCTTACAGGGGTAAACAACTATACTTAATATGCTAAATGGTTCCGACTACTCATTTGTTAACACACATGGGATGGTAGATGTATACAAGTGCATATGTATGTACTTAAAACGTCGGTATTGTGACGATGAACAGTTAGTTAACAGTCTGCATATCTGTAGTCACACAACCGACAAATTATCGTTTTGACCATTTATAAATATTTTACGGCTATTCCATTCGAATTTGAATAAATGTTGGAATGGAAGGACGCCAATTATTTGAGGTGAGCATTAAGCTTGTAGCATATTTCAATAATTTGCATGCGGCATGCAACAGATTGTGTAAACAAATGGCAAATGAAGTGTATGTACATATGTGAGTTTACATATGTTTCTATGTCTGTCAGTACCAGTCATGAATTTCAATACAAAATCGAGACTTAAATTTACTGCCGAACACATTTTGGCTGGCGAACTCTAACATCATAAACGATGTTGAGAAATGTAAATGGAGTGGCATACATACTTATATAATACTATATAACGTTATGTGTGTGTGTGAGTGCGGGTATTTGTAAATGAAATTGGGCATACGAATTACTGCTCCACAGGTTATGTTTGTTTGTAATTATTTGGTCGCAAATAGAACTTTGCTTGCGAAAATATGACAAAATGTAAATAGTAGTTAACTACTTGTTCCTTTAATATACACATATGTACATATATGTATACTATGTATGCCTGCGTATGTTTAGGGAAGAGTATAGAATATTAATAATTATTTATGGCATACAAAGCACGCGTGCCTGTGTTAATGATCTAAATGAAACGTCGCAAGTAATATTATTTCAATAATTGTCAGCACTTCGTTGCTTATTGATAATATTGCCAAAAGTTGAAAATAAAATGGAAAACGATTAACAGCTGGTTAATTGAAATTCAAAATTGAATCCAAAGCGTTTAGATTTCACACTGAATTTCTTGGTGGTAAAAGTAGAGTTATCACGATTTTATGGACTTTTCTTCAGGTCAGGCTCTTAAAATATCGATGGAATTCAATAGTACTGTAGTGAACCGCCGGATTCAGCTTTAAAGTGTTTTCAAAGGTTTAAATACCATCAATACATATTGCCTTAAAAAGAAGTCGTTTAAATCGTTAAGAGCTTGGTATAATTTAAAATATTTAGAAAAAACGGAAGACGGAGCCACCAATGAAATATGTGAAGTTTATGGAGACGATACTGTATCAGTTCGAGTTTATTTATTATTATAAGTATCATTTATTAGTATAAATATAAAAAAAAATAAAAAAAAAATAAGATGAAGTTGTATTAGAAATAGGAAAAGACTTTTTTTACTACCCAATATTTTTACGAAAAGTTATTGTCCTACAATGACTGTAAAAAAAAATTTAAAAAATTGGGACTGGTTTAAAAAATGTGAATATCATACTATTTTTTTATTTTTGGCTTGCTAAAATGCGGTTTTGCATCAGATTAAAAAACGGGTAGGCCAATATATAGACAACACAGAAAATTTTGGTAGTGACCAAAAAAGTACAAATAAAAATAGCAAATTTTTTAACTAAATAAGAACATTTTGAAGAAAAATTATGCTCTTCGTGCACATACATATAAACGAAATTTTCTCTTTTTTGAAAAAAGTTTATGGAAAAAAAACTCTTCGCAGCAGCACAAGAAACGTAAAATAATTGGGCAGTTCAAGTAATCACATTTGCAGCTACTTCGAAAAATGCTTATTGTGAACTCATTGAGCTTATGGTGAGCTTATGGTGCTAAGGGACTACACTTACGAAAACTGTAAATCAAAAACTATTTCAGAAGCGATTTAAAATTTTAGTATGTTATTTCTGAAGGTATAAAATATCTGAAACTAAACTAAATATGAAACCTTGAGTTTTTGAAGTTTCACAAAATGATTGTCGTCTAAGCTTCCAAACACAACGATAAAGCGTGATCTTTCGCATCATGACATTTATAATATATACAAACTGATCTCAATAAGATAATAAAATATTTCCCATTTCAGCCACATGTTGCATGAATTTGGCAACTACTCAGTAAGGCCCATTAACCTTTCTCACTTTTGACACTCGCACTCTAATACCATATATCACCGCAACTACTGATATGAATATGATTGCAAAGCACGGTGCAAAAATATGCAAACTGCCAGTGGAAGGAACTGCTTGCCAACTAAACTGAAATTCAATATTTGCAAAGGCATCCATGCAGGCCTAGCGCCACCGCGAATGTCACCTGCACACATACAAAAGCAAACAAATAGGAATTTATGTGGACGGCAAATGACGGCAATTCGAATTCGAGCACACTCGTATCGAGCAGCGGAAATGGAGAAGAGGTTGAAATAGAGTATGCTTCAATGACTGAGTGCCATTCATATCAATGGCACTCTAACGGCTATCAATGGTGCTGAGTGCACACACACACACGCACATGCAAGTTGTACAGGTGTGTGCCTAAAATACAGTCAATTCAATTCACTTCCAACGACCGATTTGTTGATTTGCTGCATTTTTTGACTGAATTGTGCCAAATTTCAGCTGCCAAATGCATGAACGACTTGCCAGCCTAGCGTGTGCTATGAAATATACACACAAACAGATACACATGTATTGGTATCTGTATTAGTACAATTTTTGAAAGAATTTCTAAAATTCCTTCTTTGGGAATAAAAAGTTTCAGTAAACGTTTATTAATAGATGATCGATGACCTGTTTTTCTTGTAATGTCTTCATATGATTGTAATAATCTAAGCTTTTTCGTGTAAAAAAAAAAAAGGTTGAGGGCGTTGTAGAAACCTTTATTTCTTACTTTTTCTGCTTAGTTATCGTTACCCTAAGTAATCTTCTCCGTATGTCGGACTGGGTAATCTTATTTCTTATTTCCTTTATCTCTCGACATTCAAGGCTTTCTTTTACTCTCTTGTTGTTACCGTAGCAATTCTATTTCAAACCTCGGATCTAACCAGCTTGTCCAATCTATACTGATATGCAAAATCATGCAGATTTCCTAAGAGTTTCTTTTTAAGAATTCTATGCCATCATGACAAGACTTCAACGGAAATAACTGTTTTTTGATGGATTGGTGATCCTCTATGATAACGTAGATCAGTTTCTTGATGGTGGACTACAATATTTAACATTAATTTCGATAAAATTAAGAACTTTCGACAAGAGTCTTTTTCTACTTTTTTGAGTCACTATTTGTACTATACATATATGCTATCCACCGTATGTTAATAACTCAAGTGAAGATCGATCTCCAATTTATACAGAAGCTCAGAGCCACCGCTGTAAAATTTTGTTCGTTGTATTCTTCAACATCGCTTCTTTCAGTTCTCACTTCAATTTGTATCACCCAAGAGAGCTCCCTACAACTCGCTTTGGGTCTTGTATTAATTAATTGGGATCATATAAGTATATAGCCAGATATAACGCTATATTTAATCTTCTTCTGAAAAATTGACTCCTAACTAAAAATCAGAGCTTTCTCTGTTATTCGAAACTAGCCTCTAAAAGCGAGTTTTCGATTTTCGATTTGAAGAAGTCGATTTTTTCCATTTAAAGTAACAGGTTTTCAATAGGGGCGCTACAAAAGTAGACCGATAGGACCACAAACAACGTCAATCACAAGTCGAACTACTACCGAATTTCGGAGTCAGTGACGTCGTTGGGGTAAATTTTGTGAAAAGCTCTTGGCCCACATCCTTACAAGATCAAATTGACGCAAGAACTGAAGCCGCTGGGCAAGAACTTGAAATTCTTATCAAAAAAATATCTTCAGCGATGAAGCTCATTTCTGGCTGAATAGCTTCGTCAATAAGCAAAATAGGCAATATTGATCAGGCAGCAATCCACAGGTGCTCCATGAGTCAATCAAAAAAACCTAGTTCCATACCTTGTAGCATTGAATGTACTTTCACAGGAATAAAGAATTTCACTGATATCCTAAATCGGTTTTGTAGCGCTCCTATTGAAAACTCCGTTATAACTTATAACAATTGTTGCAATCACTAGTTTAGAATTTATAGGAAGATACTTAAATTTTGGGGATACTTTTAAAAGCAAGAAAATTACTTTCAGCACAATCCCTCAAAAATTGATTTGATTTTAAATAAGCCCAAAACGAACCAGAACTGATTAACCGTCCTGGGAACACCATACATTCATCACTTTTACTTATATGTAGTGCGATTCAGGAAACTCAATTTCATTAACAAGAATGGGAGTAAAGGTGTAAGTCACTAAAGGGACACACCTTATGTGGAATTATTTTTTTATATTTCGACAGGTTCCACCTTTACAAACAACAATTTCATTGTATTATAAAATTTTATTTACAATACTATTAGAGTTTTCTAAATAGTATCTTTTTTCCACCATCTTTTGTACAGATTTCTCCTTACCATGACCTCAAAGTATTTTCATCTAATCAAAAATCTAATTTTGGCAGTGCAAAAATGTAAAAAAATTCCTTAGGATTAACTCATGGAAAACGTCGAAATCCAATCAGGAGTGGAAAACCTTTTTCAGCCCTCGGAAGTAGAAAAATATTCAAATTTGCCCTAAAATTCCTCGCGTAAACTATATTTGAAAAATGTAATTACGTTAAATTGGTAGGACTGTTCTTAATTACTGTATCAAATATGAGCGCGATCTGTCAACTTGTTTGCTCACAACAGGTGCTGAATTCGGTTCATCTCTGGAGTGCGTTGAGATTTTTACAATGGACGAAATTATCGATCAAAAAATTGGTTTCAAATTTTGTATTTCTAACCAAATTTCGTGTGCGGAATTCTTGCAAATGTTAGAAACGGCTTAAGGTGATTCAGTTTTATCAAAAACGCAAGCCTACGAGTACTACAAAGCCTTCAAAAGCACTCGAGCGATCGTTGAATACATGGCTCGTTCTGGACGATCTTCGGCCTCTTGATATGGATATGGAGCCTCATGCAAGAGTTAGAGAGATGGCAAGATATCTTTAGCGAATTCATTCGAATAATTTTAGTGGATACCATCCCAAAAAGTGCTTATGATCGTTAAATCGTTGGCATAAGTGGTGTTGAAAGCGACAAAATAAGTATTGATAATTAATTAAATATTTTGCGTTTTATTTACAATTTTCGGGTACATTTTTGCAACAAAGTATGAATTTAGACAGATGTATTTAGTCTACACTCCGATTTTACTCAGATTTATTAGTATAAGTGAGTTTCACTTTTCATTAAACAAATCTAGATCAAATTATTCACAGCAATGAGAACACTCTAGATACTTTTTATTGTCGACCCGGAAAGAAAACAACTGTTGCCTTAGCAAGAAGAATAATAGGCAAAGCAACTCAAGTGGAGATTAAAAAAAAAAAAAAAAAAAAAATGTATCATTAAATAAATAAAAAGTGAAAATTTGAAAGTATGGATATCTGATTTACCATATTTGAATTTATAAAAAGTGCTCTAAAACAAAGAAAGAGGAGCAAAGGAAAGTTCCATAATCCAAACAAAGGGTGTTTAACAGGCCTACCGAAAATTCAAAAAAAATTTAAAGACAACCTCATACGAGCAAGACTCTCAAAAACATATAGACAAAATCAATGTTTTTATTGTTATTGTTGGCAGCTGAGAAAACAGCGCATCAGCGTGCCGCGTCACAGAACAAAGTTCAATCACTGCCAATAAAGATTTTCAATTGATTTTCATTTGCTGTCGCCTGATTGCCATTTGTTGTTGCTGTTGTTAGCATAATAGTTGTTTTTATAGCAGGCACAGAAGTATCCACCACACACCAGAAACTGCCGCTGTGTTTCACAAACACACACACAGCAATGAGTGCCAGGGCTGAAGCTGCATGCCACAGGGCGCCAGTTGCCAGCAATGGGTATTGGCAACAGTGTGGTCGCCATGGATCAACTGACAACTGTGCGCCTACTACACCACACTCCTGTTAGAAGAGTAGCACCAGCACACCAATTCTACCGTCGTCGTCGTCGGCATGAGAAGATTGCCATGAATAAATGCCAACGGGCCGCCGAGTGTTGAGTGCCTGGCTTAGCGCACTTGATAGTTTGGCTTAGGACGCATCAGCAAAGGCAAGGGCTATACTAAAAACCAAAACAAAAAAAAAAAAAAAACGGCATACAAAAGTTGGTAGAAAGAGGCACGGCGGCAAAAAATTGCGCAAAAACGCAAATAAGAAAACGAAAAAAATATTGCTGCGGAAAAAGCGGCGCGCTGCAGACGTGGCAAAGAACAGAGTGAACGGTATAATGAAAATGCTACGTTTTTTGAGCGAAGCGCTCAATGTATGTAAGTGTGCGTGTATGTGTGTATTTGTGTGTGTGAATTCGGTTGTTGATTGAAGACAGCTAGGCACAGTAAGGGCGTTGGTGGTAGGCGCGTCTCGCCTCAAATGGCACGAACGTCGCTAATGCGTTTTCAATTAAAAGGATTTGTGTGCGAGCGCACGCTCCATCACACACACGCACACACACTTACACACATACACAGAACAGCATGGCAAAGACACAAGTACACGCAAATTAGAGCATGAAGCGCATCAGTTTGTTGTTTGTGCTTTTTGTTAAATCTCGCTCTGCATAAATTTCTATGATTTGTACGCCAGCAAACGTGAATTTTTATTAACCATTTTCTTTGTGAAATTTCGAATGTTGGCAAGAACTTCTAGAGGACAACGAAAAATAAAAGAAAATTTTCTAAGCAGAAGGAGACTCTTCAATTTATTTGCGCTTGTAAAGAGGCAGTGGCACTCGTGTGTTACTCTTCATGCGCTTGCAGCTAATTTTATTCAACTTATATACATACTTGTATGTATGTATAACACTTAGATATATACACACATCTGATGAAAAATTAAAAATCATTTCATTTCGAGTATTTCAATGACAGCTAAAAAAACTTTTGTCCATTGATTTTCATCAGCTATCCACCCTGGGCACGAGTGTCAATTTAAAGCACACAAATTTACTATGGTGCAGTACACTCGCATAGGCGACTACTATCTACCACTACGATTTGGAGTTATAGTTTTGTTTTGACCATGCGAGGAATTGGACGTGTCCGAGCATGTGAAAAAAAAGTAAAATTCCGATCCCTTATGCAGTACTTATTTTAGAAGGACAAATTCTACTGGTTTAATTGGTTCAACCAGTTTTATCCTGATCGTTTTTTGATAAGCCAGGATCAGGTTCACTGAAAATTTATATCACGTAGGATAACAATATCAAATTGACACGGCGAATGAGGACGTGGTAGAATAAAACATATGAACATTTTAAAAGAGACCGTGGGTTCTATCCTGCATGCGTGAGAATATGAAACTACTTCACTGCAGTGGCTCTGTTAAGGTGCAAAAGAGTGTCTGAAATATTTCGCGATCGTCGACAAACCATAGGTCAACTGATACACACCACAGAGTCAGGTTCGGTTTTATTGTTGACCCCGAGATACAGTCCTTTGTGAAATCTTAAAAAAGGAAATCTTGTTCCAATAAAAACTTCCTCAGACATTTAATTTACATTCGCATGAATTCGGTGAGATATCTGAAAGTGTGAACTCCTTAGTGCTTAACCTTTGATTTGACGCACGCGGGACAATGAAGTAAGAAGTGTTGTTATGTTTCCACCTTGTCTGCTTTCAGATTGATTCTGTGGCTAGCGTCCGGTTAATATCCTAACTATAGCTATAACCTCACTAGATCTCTGACGATCAATCTTAGGTTAAAAAGATCTAGCGATAGCTCATGAACCGATGGTAGCCCAGAGCTGGCCTAGCTCCCGCGAAGCCCAGCTAGCCAGTAGTTGAATACATGAGAAGAAAAATTACAATAAATAAACCAACAGACAGGTGAAACCGTTTACTGACCCGGTGAAGCTACTCCGAAGAAGCAGACTCTTATCGGTCGACGAAGAGATATCTATAAGAATCGACTGTTTGAAAAAGTAAAAAGGTTCGATGAACTCTTCTATTCGATAGCGAATTGCATAATCTATTAAGCAAAATGATTCGCCATGAAAAACAAAAGGCTCCTACCGCACCAAATCAAATTATTCGAATTAAACAACGAACTAAAAAAGTTACTCTCTGGACAAAAATTTGAAAGAAGTTGAAGCATCGCTTAGTCAAGTTTACCGAACTAAAACGAAAATATTAATCGTAATTTTTCTTAAACTGTTGATTTTCTTTCGTAGCAATGTAGTTTTCGAACCGCCCTCGTATGCATATATATTTACCTACAAATATGTGCACTGTCATTTGAAATTCATTGTTCTGCCGCACTCATATAATTTCATTGACTTGTGGTGTAGCAAAAGTCAAGCAGAAGTGCAGAAATGAAAAAAGGCAAAGGTTAAAAAAATCTCTTTCCTCTAAAAAGAACTAAAAAGAAACAAAAATAAAAACGAAACCCAAACACAAAGCGTCAATTGGCAAACAAATGATGGTGACACAGTGGAGTCGCACAACACGAAATGAAAGCTTAAGCGAATGAATGATCCGGAAGAATTGCGGGTGTCTGTCGGCGCATTTGTCTCGCTGTTGCAAGCCATTAGTTTGCATTGTCTTCAATTCAATAAGGAAGGAAGGAAGGAAAACCTCATTTAAATTACATTTAAGAATGGAAATTGGCGAGGACAGAACTAAGAAAACTTTAAAGTTTTTAAAGTGGTGCTTTGAAAAAAATTTAAAATATTCTGATATCGAATATTTCTGAAATTTTAAAATTAAAAGAGAAATACAACAATTGATTTATACTTCTAAAATTAAATAATTTTGAACTTTAAGGATGTGAATTGCATGCATGCTTGAATAATAAACCTATTATAGACCGAATTATTGCTATGAAGAAAGAAATGCAACGAGTCCATTGCTATACAAGCCAAAAAAGATACTTAAAACAATTGTAAAGACGGAGTATGCCTTTATTTCAATATCAAAACAAACAAATTACACCTGAATCAATGAAGTGAAAGGCAGAGCTAAGACACACCAACAGTAGTCTCCAAAAAAGAAGAAAGGAAGTCACAAAGAAAGTACTAAAATTATTATATTTCTCCTTTAAAGTTGACAGTAGGTACTCAGTTTTTAGCTTGTGTACCACCTAACGGACATTGATCAAAACAACAATCAAAGATATATACTGTACCCAAAAAATAAGGTGACATTTGAATTTAAACTGCGCACGTCGAAGGATTTGAAGAATTTTTTTTTTTAGATTGGTAGTACTGTCAGTCACATTTATTTAAAATTTCATGTCATTTCATTTGAGATACGTGTGGTTTTGTGAGTTGCTAAAAGTGAGTTTTTCGTTTTTTGCGATGTCGAAATTTCTTGAGCAAAGAATTGTATTAAATTTTGTTTACGGAATAAATTTTCTGCTGCGGATACGTTGATGATGGTGCAGAAAACCTTTGGTGGTGACGCTATGTCTAACAAAAAATGTTTACAAGTAGTATAGTGAGTTCGAAGCCGGCCGTGAACGTGTCGAAGACGAAGAGCGTCGATGGCGACCATCAACCTTAACTGACGAAGCTCACGTTCAAAAAATCAAAGATTCGGTGTTGAAAATCGTCGATTCAAAATTAGAGACGTTGCTGATGAAGTTGACATATCGAAAGGATTGGGCCTCAAGCGCGTCAAATCTCGACTGGTACCGAAAACAATGAATTTTTTGGGAAAAAGGGCGTCGCGTTGAAGTGTGTGAAACGATGCTTTCCGACCACAAGGGTGTCATGAAACGCATTATAACTGGCGATGAGACTTGGATCTATGCTTACGCCCTCGAAAAAACCGATCAATCGAGCGAATATCGTGCTAAAAGATAGCCTAAAAAGGCCGGAATTGTGGAAAGGCAATTCTTGGTTTTTACACCACGATAATGCACCATAACATACTGCTCTCGTAATTCGTGATCATTTCGCCAAAAACTCAACCCATATTGTTCCGCAACCACCGAATTTACCTGATCTGGCGCCGTGCGACTTCTGGCTGCTCACCAAGCTCAAAAGACCGCTCCGGAGACATCGTTTTTACACGATAGAGGAGATTCAAGCTGCAGCAAAGACGGAACTGACGGCCATCCCGGAAAGTGACTAGAACCAGTGTTTCGAAGATTAGAAAATCCGTTGGCATAAATGCATTGCATCGGGAGAGCATTACTTTGAAGGGGATGAAATTGATTTGGAAGAATAAATAAAGAATTTTCAAAATAAATACAATGTCACCTTATTTCTTGGGCACAGCAAACGTCGCCAAGTATGTAGATATAAATAACTATCGCTCAACTTTTGTGAGGTAACAACTCTTTTGTTTAGTCAGTCAGCGAAGTCACCAACCTTACCTGACGTAAATGAGCTATTTGTTTACTTTTAGCGCGAACTGTAACAGTAAATCAAAATTTCGGTTTCGCAATGAGGTTCATTTCTGGCTCAGTGCGTATATAAACAAACCAAATTGCTGCATTTGGGACAAAAAGCAACCTGGAGGGATTTAAGAGCTACCAATCCTCTAGAAAAACAATGTTTTGGCGTGGTTTGTGAGCCTGTGGAGTCATCAGTACATATTTCTTTAAAAGTGATGTCTGTGAGGACGTAACCATCAATGACGATCGATTTTTTGATGCCTGAAATTGAAGCTTGGGATCTCGGCGGTATTTGGCTTCATGTGTCCACTTCCCACATATTTAAGCCAAGGTCGTGTGATATCACACCGTGAAACTTTTTCCTGTGGGAATATGTAAAGTCTAAAGCTTCAATTCAGGCCTTGATGCAAAACATCACGCGTAATTCATCGAAAATTGGAATCAATTGATGTGCCAACATTCAGAAAGTGGGGAACCTCGAAATGCATCGACCTTTTCATATAACTCTAAATTTAGAGTGTAGTAATTGAAAACTCAATAATACCCTCATTATTTTACACATCTACCGGGTAATTAACTCAGCAATCAAATATAAAGCACCTAAAACTCAAAATTCAACAGAATTCTATTAAAATATTTAATGCTTAATGACACAAATACATTTTTTCTGCTAAAAAAATCAAAAATAAGATCCGTACAAAAAACTTGTTAGAATTTGCAGACGGCAAACGTCGCCACGTCGTATGAGCAACATTTAGTGCGACTAAAAACTGAGGAAATGAACGAGTGTTGGGAAGCAAGTGCTGTGGCAGACGAAAAATTTGAAATCACGTACATTGTTTACAGAGCTTACAGCATTGCAGCAGAGTAATGCACAAATAAACATTTAAAATCCGACACACAAACACAGCCACATCTACTTACATATACATACATATGTATGCATTTGTGAGAATATAAATATACATACTTGTGTTGAGTAGTGTGAGCGGAATGGAGCAAGTTAAAATATTTTTTGGCTAAGCGATTAAAATTCAGCATTCGCCGTGCATGTACAAATCTAATAATTCTTTCCCAACTGTCACTCCATTAGCGCTGGAAAGTACCAGGAGCATGTCGGTGTGTATGTGCGTGAGCGGGCTTGCATGAGTCAGTATGATTATATGCGAATGCGCTGGCGTGGCAATGAGCAAAGTTTAGTTTCAGCAATGTTTAAGCAGGAAAGAGTTGTTGGCGATTGGATTGAACTGAATGGCAATGGGTGCGAACTAAAACGCACACATCCACTAATAACTACGGGAAGTTATATGTGATAATAGCGAATTTTCGAATTTGCTCTAAAATAGTGCCATACTTCGGTTCGCAATCGTGGCATGTCTGTGTGAAAAGTTCCGCAAATTTCTTAACTTCAAAATAGAAAAAATGCGGAAATAAAAAAATATTGCAATGTAAATGGGGAACAACGTTAATGTGCGGAGAACAAAATGATGGGATTACTGTTACACACGCGCAGGCGAAGTGTGAAAATTATTTGCGCTTTAAAAGACGCGGAGAGAGAGAAACAGGGAGGGGGTGAGAATATTGACTACTTCCGTGTGTACGTTAGCCGTTGGAGTGATAAGCAGTGTATAAATAGTAAAGTGCCAAAAATAGCACTATTTGCGAACAGTGTGGGAAGTATGAAGCATATTTTTTGGCGGAAAACACATAATAAAAAAGGAATAATAAGCATTGCACAGTGGGTTGGGAAATCGATAAATTCTTAATTGTATTATGAGTGACTATCAGATTATTTCTAAATTAATTTATAAAAATAAAATTAAAACACAAATAATTTTATTACCAAGTAAAATTTTGTGACAGTTTTTGTAGTGACTTTCTGAAGAGCTATTACTGGAAACCAGATATATTAATTTCCGCAATAAGGCTTTAATTATACCACCTGATCAAATTTGATGCCAAACAAAATATTTGTGTTTACGTGGCTGTGAGATTGCTCACCTGAGGAACTTACAACTGCTATGTTATACGCATACAAACAAATCAAAAATTGCTAATGGAGAGTGAGCCGGAATCAATTGCTCGGAGCTAGATCTCAGAAGTCCCGTGAAGCTTTCGGAATGCCGCGTTATATTGAGGGAAGTCATTGGGGTCAAGAAAATAACATATATACGTCGATAGGCGCCATTAAAGGCAATAATCACCTATCACAGTGAGAGGATGTGTTAGAACATATTACGTCAGAGGACGTGTGGGAAGTAAGGAGACAGTATGTGTAGCGGCTGCCGCCAAGCAGTTGTATAATAGTTGTCACAAAGGAATTCAGGGAAACGAATTAGCTGACGAGATTTGCGAAAAGTGCCAAAAATCTAGCTATCGAACCAGTACAGGAAATATGGTAACCCCTAAAAATGCTTCCGAAATATAGTGTATATAAACATAAATGAAATTTCCAAAAGAGCTGACAGTAAGATCAGCATGGAATGTCTTAAAGAAAGAGAAAATATGCATGCTTTTTACACATACGGACTCGAAAGGACTGCAGTACGGTTGTTGACAGGTCATAACATACATAATGTGACGTCGAAATAATTATAATTAAAAAATTATATATTATATTATTATAGTTTAAAAATTGCTAAAAACCCACGTGAGGTGAGAATGTCGCCTGAGATTCATGTTTGTTTAGTGGAAAGAAATTATATATAAAGTAAGCTCTTGCTAAGATACTAAAACCAAAACTAAATTATTCAAGGTCACACTAATCAAAAAATAAAATATAAATAAACAAATAATAATATATTTAATACAAAAAGAAAATTAGTTTAAAGAATTTCACAAACTTACCACTGTAAGCGCCAAACCCAACAGCTGTTAATAAATGCGAGTTCAGCACTCTTTCCACTTTATCACTGTCTCTCCATTTTGCGCCACTCTTCAACCGTCCGGCCACTAGCTAGTAGTGACCCCAGCTCGGGTAAACATATTTCGTTGGACTATTTATTTTTCACTCACAAGTGTATTTTAATTTCCGGAAAATTTCCTAATGCAATCTCCTCAATTGCAGCGCGCGACGATGAGCAGTGACGCTGACTGAAGACAACCCATTCGTATGCATGCGATGGTGGCGAGCGCTGCAAATGGAAGATGAAATGGATGAATACAATTTAGCAACAAATATGTAGGGATGTAGACATGTTCTGCTATGTATGGTTATGTGTAGTAACCCAGCGTGGATATGTGCATGATCAGTGGCTAATACTAATACGAATTAGTTGGTTGGTTGATTGACTTTGCGCTGGGCGGTTGCTTTTGCTCCTGCAAATGTGGGTGTCAGGCAGTTTTTTCGCCACATGATTTAGTAACCGAGTTGCCGGATTACGGCTAAATTTATTACTATCAAAATCAAGTAAGAGGTAATAAAAATAATGTGCATGTATATTTATTATAACATACATATGTTTAGGAGCAATAAACCTAGGGGTGTTCAAGTAGTTAATTATTAATCTGATCGTTCTCTAAATAGGTACCGATCGCAGGAATAATATTAAAATATAATGTTGAAGGTAGAACAGATTCCTTCCTATTATGCCCATTTATATTTGAAAAATAGCAAATAATAATATCTAATCTACATGGATGCTCTGCTGTTTGATATGGCATTGATGGTTTACTCAATATAATCAAGCAAATAATTTCAGTATCTATGAGAAGGCTCGAAAAAAGCTTTGAAAGCTTTTAAAAAGTAATCGCTATCCCGCAGCTCAACAGTTTTAACACACATGTCTAGGTCTCACAAGCCACTAAAGCTATAGCTATTATTCAGACAATATCAAACATTGCGAAATACGGGGAGTGGGTCATATAACGATTTTACAGAAAACTAATACAATTACAAAAACACACTAAACAAATACGGCGGAAGCATTAAATTTTGCGACCACTGATTTGGGTGTTCTACGGGCGTATGAATGGTTCAATTAAAATTCGAAATAAGTAGCTCTTCAGAGAAAATATTTTTTCTGGTAAACCATGTCAATTTTCTTAACATCCTTGTAGTAGTGGTTCTTGGTCCTATCCTCTAAGTTTTTCTACCATGTCTTATGTTTCTTTCTCAGTATTTTACAATACGAACAAAAGTTTTTTCGGTTCTAGCAATAAGGTTCGAATAAGGTAAGGTAAGGTTGGATGACCCGTTTTAGGGTTGTTGTCCTCACTAAAGGTAGATTTTTTTCTATAATGGTAGCTGTTCTCAGTTAAGATAAATAAAAAAATAATTGACCTATTTAAAGATTATTGCCATGGCTAAATATAAAAAATAGACTTCACTAAAGGTCGCTGAGCTTTAGAATAGTTGGCGTACAATGTTCAATGACCTCTTGAATGATTGTAATTCTGAGGCTAAAATAAACAACTAGGTTCTCAGTATCTTAGGCTAAGTTTTTGTCGACTATATAGCCATTCAGAGAGCTTTTTAACTGATAACAATGCGATATTCTGTCAGAAAATATATGTATGTACTTCCCCTACCTTTTGCTATGAATAACAGAGTTGGTACCTGAAAGTTTTTTACAATTTTTTAATATTTCGGGTGGCAACCTTAATTTAATTTTAATATTTCTAATTACTGAGGTACTGTTAATACTCCTGTAACATGTTCCTCCAGATTATAATAATTTTGTTCATCTAAAACTTATTTGTATCACTTAGCACTAATCGAGATAAATACTGGGTAATATATATGTATCAATGGTATATGTATGACATAAAAATATATGTTTTTTCTTACAGACATCCGAATTTCCACTCGTTTTGTCATCCTAAATCCTTGTAGATTTATATGCCTCTCCGCTCATCCGTCTGTCTGTGCAAGCTGTGTTGAGTAAATATCGTGAAGAAATTAGGTAAACGAGTTCCTTAATAAAAGCGAACGAATTCGAATGTAAGCGTAATCGGAGAACTATCATGCCCACAAAACGGAATTAATCGAAAACATTTAAATTGCTATATATAATCCGAAAATTAAGATACAAAGCTGTATTTTATCCCTCAAATTTTGTAATGACAAATAATTACGTCAGTTCTTGCGATAGCGCGAAACCGGATGATTTTGTTAAAAGCTATTAAGAAAGACTGCGATAAATCAGTAACTAAATGCATCAGAGATATTAAATTTAGTCATTATAGAAGATATTTTAACAAAATTAACTAAACGTTTATATATATTGGATATAATAATTTATGGCGTGACATATGTATGTAAGATTGGTCCACGAATTACTCAAATACCCATATTCATATACTACATATAATGATTCTCATTATTCTAACAAACCTTATCTCGATTAAGTCGACCAGTTTATGAGTTATATATTTATAAAGGTGATACAATGATTGTTGCATTCGTTCGCTACATTTTTGAATAAAAGAATTCCCAATACATGGATGTATTTCCCCGGCTTTGTTCTCAGCAATATACAAGAGTATGAAACGCTCGGTTACATCCGATGTTAGTCCTTCCTTACTTGTTTATATTAAGTTGGGGACCGCCTATACATACGAACTTATATACTATGTACTATTGTTAGATAAAAAAAATGGAAACTGTATTTTAATTTGTTCGTAACTTATCTTTGCAACCGGAAATTTAATAACCCACGCGAAATAACCAAAAGGCCACGGTCTCCTCTAAAAGAATTGAAATAGGCACGCAAACGGTAGCTTTCGCCTACAGTTAACCGTATGACAACAATGAGATCTTACTTTATAGTACTAATCGAATATTTTTGTTATTATTCTTGCCAAACGCTCAAGTTCACTCGATTAGCTGCGTCCACAGTTCAACTTCAACGCTGCTTCCACACATTTGGCTGTCCGTCAATATACCTGTCAATTTGTGTCCAAACTACGCCTGTCAGTTGCTCACCAGCCTACGATGATGTGCCAATCGACCGCTACTTTCGCTTATCCATGAAATTTTCATTTCCTTCCAATCAACAAGCTACAATTTATGCCAGAATCACGTTACTCATACGCCCAGTGGAGTTCGCAGACATTTAATATTTTTCCTAGCTAAAATCAGTAGCAACGGTAGAGCTAGTGGAAACGTTGTTGTTACTGCTTACAATAAAATATCATCGCATGCTACAACACCTGCAAACACTCATCAGCAATCGTTAGTGTAATAAAATCGTGATTAGCTTCATCAGCAACACTAGCCACCACACAAACATATACACATAGAGAGTCGAGTTGCCACCAGAGCACAACAATAGTTACCACAAACAAATGATACCCGCTCAGCTGCAACAAAACAAACTTCATAACACATCAAAAATGCTCAGCCTGACTCATGCAAGCCACATTCCGGCGGGTGAGGGTTTGATGGATGGCACACACCAACAGCTACACTGGTATTAAGGTTTCGCCGCCCACACCGCTGGCTTGGTGTGATGCATGCTGTCCCTGCAATGTGGCATCCTCATCAGTGTTGTCAGCTTGAAAGTCACAGCATACCAGGGCAAATACACACACACACACACATGCTGGCTCTCACACTTCTACAACTCCTGTAATTGTTCTCGCTGTCGTTGTTATTGTTTATGAAAGTGGCATATGCGCCAGCACTCAACTACGCTGTGTGTTTTACTAAGCTCCAGTGTTTGTAAATCACTTCGTTTCACTCTAAGTATATCCATATATATGTATGTGTGCGCTTGGCTTGTATTTGTAGTCAATTATTTCATTAGCATCACCGCAACGGGGCGCAAATTGCTCAGCTCACTTTTGTGGCACGTGTTTGTTGGCATGCCTCAAATTTGTTTATTATTATACGCTGCTGCTTATTGTTGTAGCCGTTATTGTTACTGTGACTACTGTTGTTGCTTACTTAAAGTTCAATTGAGCGGAAAATTTTCGAGCGTGGTAATTTAACATAATTTGTCTCGCTTTAGGTGTGGAGATGGAGAGTGATGTAGAGTATGGAAATTTTGAAATTTTTGGCTTTAAATTGGTCATAACGGTGTTTAGCTTAACAGAATTATAAAGTTCTTAAAGGAAATATCCTGATGTTTTAGACAAATTTACAATTATACTTTGAGCAGTGATTTTCTACGGCCAGGTTGGTATTTTTTAGTAAAGAAAAACTCTTTTTTAAAATAATTTTTCTTCTGGTTTCAATGTTTCCTCAGGCGAAGCCTTTACACTAAGTGGGTGCAGTAATATGCTGTAATACGAGGTTTATTTGACAGCCATCATCCGAATCAATCAATTGAATTTAACAAAGAACTAAAAATCTTGTTAATCTCTGTACCTGAAAAGTGAGTCTCCCTGTTTAGACAACTAATGTTTCCTTATTTGGTGATTCGTATCTTGTTTATACTTCTGGTATTGTTCTCGTTGTCTGATTTTGTTCTAAGAGCTGCGTAAATGATCTTACAAAGGCGGAAAATGGTCACTTTCAAAATACGAAAGATCTTCTAATATGAAATTGGTGGGGTCATTTTCGACATCAACAACAGAGCCTCAGAGGTCGATGGATTACCGGCTGAGCTGTTTAAAGCCGGCGGCGAGGAGCATGAAAAGCGCATTTTCCAGCTACTAAGCTAATTTGGTGATTGGAATATTCACAAGAAGGAAGATCACGCAATATGCGTTGTTAAACGCGGGACTAGCCTACATTATATTGCATATAAGATTTGTGCGGTAGTAACGTGTGAAAGACTTTAGCCCATTGTAAATAAGCTGACTGGATCTTATCAGTGTGACCTTAAATCTGACAAATCCACTATAGATTAGATTTTCATAACACGTTAAATCCTAAAGAAAACCCTTGAAAAAGTACATCCACTTGGATCACCCGTTATAAGGTCATTGACCTCAAGAATTATTGTTGTCTTTGCTTAAGATAAGGGTCAGTAACCACACCAAAGGTATTATAATTTTGTTTGTCATAGCTATGCAATAATGCAGAAGATTATAATAAATAGATATCCATCACATTAATGTCGATTTCAAAGTCGCTTTCTACTGATGGGAGTTGCCTATTCGATGCCATATCTAAATTTGATATACCTATCTGCGAAACTCATACTTGCGCAAGCATTGAGCGCTGTCAAAATTGACTTCTACGAACCATTCAATACTAGACGATGTTTTAGACAGGGTGCTTCTCGCTTGTGATAAGTGCCGCTAATCTAAAATGCAGTGTCTGCTATAAAAGTGCTACTGGTTACATAGATGATATTGACATTCCAAAGTAAGCAGGACCTAAAAAAAAGCAGAGATCGTACATCGTAACAACAGCGAAGTACTTTCCGACATAAAAAAGAAGTAAAAGAGGTTGCTCTTGTGGTGACCAAGGGCAAGACAAAGTACCGGGATGTCATATATAAAGATCTCTCTCACCTTGGAAACTTAGTGTTGACTGCTATTCATTTGAAAAAATTCAGAACTTTGTGATCTCGAAAACAACATAAATTCCATTAATAGAAGAATAACTCAAATCACCAGGTTCAACCTTTATGTCGGTAGGCAATTGAACCATGAACTGAATGTGCTCTATGGAGACACGGTTATAGTTAAGAGCATACGAATCCAACGACTGAGCTGGTTAAGCCATGTTGATCGCATGGAAAAAGATAATACAGTGAAATGAAATGGGTGGACAATGGAAGCAAGAGCGCCTAAGCATCCAATGGAAGTATCGTAGCGACCTGTTTGCACTTGGAATGTGCATTTGACGCGATCTCGCAACTGGCGAAATAATAGCGTCGCAGAAGAAGAAGAGGAAGAAGTATTATGTTTACCGATCTAAACGGGGTTAGATCTCCGAAATAACAGTCCTTGGCGGGATAAAATTCGGGTCAATTCCGGTGCGTAGAACCGGCTGTGTGGGAATTGAAGGAGAAGAATACGTAGTAATAAAATAAGTCTGATTTAAAATTTATAAACGTGTAAATTACAGCTACTGATAAAAATAATAAATTTAAATTAACTTTATAAAGTCACAAAACAACAGAAAAGTATTCGAAAAGATACACAGTCCATTTGTAAGGGACTTAACCCGACAAAATACATTAAACGACGTACAAAACACACGACATGAAGATAAATGAATGGGGCTGATTGATACGAGTGGGTATACTTTGGAAAGCTGTAACTCAAAAAAATATTCGAATAACTATCTATCATTATAGAAAAAACTCTAAATTTCTCACTTCTTGTGTCCCGTAATTATCCAATGTTCTTCTGATTTAAATTTAATAACACTTGCCTTTCACTTTATTAAGGATATTAAAGTTTGATTCCTAAAATCATCACACGACATCAAATCACCAATATTCCTGGAATGCGTGAAAGACCTAAGCAACAGATCAGCAAGGAATTGTGCCAGATAAAGATACACATACCACCTAGGAAGATCGTCAATTTTCACAAAGAAAAAATATAAAAAATCCCTTTTTACAGACAGTTTATACCACTATTAGGGATAAAATCCCTAACTACTTGAGAAATCCGTAAGTCACTTCAGGCTAAGTTGTCATATACTTTACGACAATGACACAAGGGCAGCGGCTCTTCGCAACGAACTCCATCACAACAATCTATCGAAAACTTTAATCGAAAATAAAATAGCTGACTCTCTTACCTCAAGTAAGCTCGTGTCAGATGAAACAAAGGAAATAGTTCATCGTGAACATGTAATTCTTGAAGACTAACCATGTTAGAATTTAGAGCTTTCTGCCTCAGAAGTCAAAGACAATAATAAAAGGAATAGTAAAGCATTTTAAACAACGCTATTAACATAGTTAGATCGCAATCAAAACTATAGAAATAAATTTTAATTTTCAATATTCTCATAGCAGTATTTTCCGAAAATTAACATATTTGTTTAAAAATAATTATAAATAAATAATACTAAAAAATTACCTACTAAATATTTTTTCCTCATCTCATTGGTTTTCCGGACTTTGGCTGGCCTTCCGTCAGCATATATTTATTACTATATATAAACAAACCGACTTTGCCAAAGCAAATTTAAATATTTTATATGCTCACTTAAAGTGAATAAACTTAATAGCTAGCCACTTAAGCACTGACTTCCACTTAGAGAGAAGAGCCAGCCGAAAAATTCCCTCAGCATTTGACTTCAAAATAAAGAAAGCTAAACAGATTTTATTTTCTACTTAACAAACGCAAAATAATAATAATAAGAAACCAACCAAAACGATGTATTTCTTATGAGCAATGTAAACAAAGTGGCTAAATTGTGCCAGCTAAATGGCAATTGTGTTGATCCTTTTAGGGCTGAGCAGCTAAGCAAAATAAACGTTAGTCACTTGCAATAAAAAGTGCCTGAGATAATGGTGGTTATGGAGGGGTGACGGCACTCGGTTGAACGCATAAAAATTATTGGCCATCTACATAAAAAATAGCAACAACAAAAAGAGCGTAAATCGGCAAGAGACACCCTCAATAACCCAGTATCGTGAAAATATTACCCAAAAGTGCTCGTAATAACCAAGTGGCAAAGTGATGGGGTATAAAAGCTGTATTTAATATAGCGAGTTATAAATTTTGTGGCACAAAAACGATTTACAATGTCGCATTGTTGTATATACGCTGTTTATATGTATCTAAATGTGTATGTTTTCAGGGCAGACCAACCGCTTTGGCGACGTTATGCCACTTGAATGACTTTAACAGCACGCACTTGCTTCGCAGACCAAAGCCCGCTCAGCCATTTTCCTAATATTCCTGTATAATTTGGCAGCATTTAACGAGGCAACGATAGTTTGGTTGAGAGATTCTAGCAGCGGATTTACTACCCCCACCAGGCGACGACTCATTCATTACCCACAACTCATCCGCTCATTTATTTCTTCTTTCAAATAGACGAGTCGGATTATATCCTGCCTCTATCGTCGCCTTCGCATCCACAAACCCCGTAACCAACCACTAAATTTTGTTGGTCGATGAAAGTAACAAAACAAGCCGGTAATAAATTGAAAAGATTCAATAGCGATTTTCACAAATAACCGTCGCATATAAATCCGTTAAGCGTCGGAAAGCACACGCAGCAAACAACAATTCATAACTCGGCCACTTCATCTATACACCGTCTACTAATTAATTTATTCATTATGACTCTCTGTTATTCGTACGGCACGACATTTAGAGTTTCAGTAGGATAATATGCTGCTAAATAGTTTGTTTTAGGTTTTAAGTACAGAAAATGGATAAAAATTTGATATTCTTTAATATTGCCTTCAATCTACTTTTATTATTTTATTTTTTTATAAAATCTTCGTTATTTAAATTTTCTCAAATACTTTGCTTATATTGTCTCAGGTTAAGTTAATTAATTACTTGGAGAGGCTCAAAAAAGTTTTCCAATAAGAGTGATATGATATGAAAATGCTGATTTTTAAGTTTAAAAAATGTATAGTTTATTGCTAAAGGACAATGACTTCAACTAACTCCACAAGAAGTAGTCTAATGGAGTTAAATCACAGCTTCTGGGAAGCCATTCAATGTCATAATTTCTTGAAATAATCCAGTAGAACGTAGTAGAGGTACGAACCTACGATTTTACCAAGCCAAAAATGTATGTATAGCAATGTAATGGTTGTTCATGAACAATTTGTGGACAAAGAAAATGTTTGCTCGACATTGCTTTCAACAATTCTACGAACAGCGGCAAGAGGTGAACGATTATTACGACCATGGTGAAATCGCGCGAAAAGTTGCAATTGGAGAACGGTTATTTTTATAATATAATTGAACGTTGTTGTTGCGTATATCTTTCCATTAGGAAATTGTGAACATTACTGAATATAATGACACAAAATTACAGACGATGATATATTAAAAATAGCCCAAACGACACTTATCATCTTGTATACTTAAGTCAAGCCCTATTTCAAATCTGAGTGATATATTTTATGTCGGTTTTTCGTAAAATTTGTAAATAATATTTTGTCAAAAAATTTATATTAAAGTAAGAAGTAAGTGAGGCACAAATGCTTTCAGAGTAGTACCATCTCTCAAAGAGCTAAGCAATGTCCCAAATATATATTAGCTGGCGGATAGTTAGTCCACACTATCTAGTCTATAATTAGAAAAATTAAAATTTTCAATTCTAAGCCGTATTATAACACCAGCTATTGTATTCCAGATAACTTCGAAGTATAAGTTAAAAAAAAAAAAATTAATTACGTTATATATATGGCGTTAAAAAGATAAAATTTCGTGATAAAGAAACTTCACAGAGATTTTTCTGATTATTAGACTCAACATTGTTTCACCACGTTTCAAAGATGAACACCATCAAAGAGGAATATAATTGTCGAAAATATCAATACAACAATAGATCTAATCGGATCGCCAAATAAGCGCTTTTGTGACTACAAAGGAGCTAACATTGCTTAAAACCGATTAAAACCATTTTAATACAGCTTAATAAAAATGAATAGTGGGCTACTTACGACAGCATTAACCGAGAGCAGTTGTCATGGAAACGAGGTGAGCTGGCAAAAAAGAAACTTTTTCTATGTGTTTGAACGGCTTGGCTAATTTGTACCTGCGCAGACAATAATTGGATCGTCTAAAAGAAGAAAGCACTCGGAGGGGGAACGCTGACAATGGCCGACTTTTAATTCAAGTTATCGAAAAAATGGCCCGTATTTGATATAAATTGTATTATTCTAAGTAAAATACCCAATTTAACTTTTTATTTTTGCTACTTTCGTCATAGCATGAAGAAACAAAGCGAGGTCAATATCAAAACTGCAATGTGGAAACTCACAATTTTATCGAAAAATTTGACAATTTTAAAGATATACTTGCTGAGAACGTTTTGACAAAAGTGTGCTACTTGTGTTGTTTAGAGTAACTTTAAATATTCTTCTCGACAAAAAAATGGAATTTTATCCCGAACATTTTTGAACGAATACTTTTTAAAACTTTCGAAGTGGAATAACTCATCGAGAGTTTACTTAGTTGAATTTTTGAAATTGAAGCTCCGTAAAGAACTATTTTTCATCGATGGTGTGATAAAAATCATCAAGGTCGTAAATCATTCCAAAAGGAATTTTGTGAAGGTCTTTCAAAATCAGTTGTTGTACCGAGAAATGGTGATGCTGTGCGCAAACTAATAGAGCATGATGTCACCGAGCATATCGCGAAATTCGGTTTGGATACTCCATAAAAATACCTCACTTAACTTTTTTTTTGCCAGTTTTTAAGCCCTGCTTCCTACTGATGTATTTGATTCGTCGTAAAATTCCAGTCATAATTGAATATTAGGCTTATTTAAATAGAGTCTTCCACAACAACACTGACCTTTCGATTAAAAGATAGTTCAGTTATTTTTTTTTTGTGATTAATATTCGCAGAAATTATTCTTAGCTGCCAAAAGATAATAAAGGTGGGATATTAAGATGCGACGCTTATGTCTGTCTCATTTATAGCAATATAGAGTAAAGATATGAAAGTTCGCCTATACTTTGAGGATAATCTGCTTATAAAACTCCCGAAAATTAATATACAACTGAATGCTAAACAATCATATGATTCATTTTTATTCATGAATAAAATTCTAATATTTGTATAACCATCGTGCACTCGTATTCCTTTTCAGTAATATGCCCTTTTTAAGTTCCCTAATTCACAAGTACTCTTAGTTATGGCCAACAGCAAATAAACACTGAGAAAATGTATGAAAAATCTCCAAGCATTTCTTTTGCGTAAATTCAATAAATATTTGTGTAGTGGAGCAATCTAAATTCAATAAATGTGCAAATGAATAAAATGAAGTGAGAGAAAGTAGAGTGAATGCAATGTTGATACTCAAATTTATGACAAACTTAATTGATTTACTTGCGTACGTGACTGGCAAAATGTGAATTGCATTAGCTGGCTGTCGCCATTGGCTGTTGTCAAAGATTTACTGCAGCATAAAGGGCCAGCTGCAGCGCCAACTACCGTTCGTACATGAATGGAGGCAAAGCAGCTACGCTATTAAAAATGGAGGTTCAGCAAAATTCACTGATTATTACGAGTACAAGTTGTCGGAAGCAATGTCACTGTGACAATATTATTTCTCGTGTTATTTGGAATGAAGAGAATTTATTCAGAGCATCACCCATTAGATTAGATGATTTTAATGATTTTCTCTAAGCATTTATAAAAGGTTTGCTGATTTTCTCTAAGCAACACTTTCGTTTAGTTTTATTGGATTGAAGTGGTATCAAATGCTGATAAACATACTAAATTTGTTTTTAGAAAACCCAAAGGTAGTCTCTTTTCACATCATTACTTTTTATAAATAGAAACATTGAAATTATTGCCCACATTTAGGCTCATTCATATTAAGTTTTGAAAGTGCTGCCTGAGGAATAATTAATCTGTCTATCATTATTGACATAAAAATTCCTAGGTAAGAACTCCGCTGTCTGCTCAGAAATAAAATAAGTGAAGAGTTTCTAAATTGTGCTTGAAACCCCGATTTAACAAACTAACTCAATACCAGATAGGAAATTTTGTGAGGACTTTTGGCATAAATAACACCATCAAAATAAACAATAAGACCTAACAGCAAGAACATTATCTCAATAGCCACACAAACTTAACACACTTGCCACCGCTATCATCCAACCATCTCGCTTCGTGTCTACAAAGTCTATTTTCCTGCTGCTGACAACAATACTCGGTGCAAAATAAATAAAAGCAAACGGCAAATCCTGCTAAGTAGACTGTACTCGTGGCAAACGAGCAATGGCACAGTTTGCCGTTTCGTCCTTTGAACAAGCTGTTCCACACTAAGCGCGTGGAGTGAAAAATGGCATCGGCGGCAATATGATACTTGTTGTTGTACATACTTATTGTTTCAGGCCAGATTGTAGATAATCTGATCGACAGCGTTGATAGTCCAAATAATTAATTGGATGAGTAGTTACAAATACCTTTAATTAGTTGGTAATTACGGTTACAATAAGGCTGTCATGTCGTGGGAAGCCAAGGAGAGATGTTTGGTTACAAAAATACTTTGGAGAAACAAACATTTGCACCGAGAGAATTTTTTAAGAAGCTTAGACAAATTTACAGTTTGAATTTAAAATAAATTTATTTTTATGATTCCTACACATCATCATCTGAAATGCAAAACAACGTTATCATCAAAAAATTCGATATTTTGATTACTCTTCACTACTTAAAATTACATACATGTGTTCAACATTTTCATTTTCTGCGGTCAGATATAAACCGTCCAATTAGTTTACTGGTGACCTTCTCCAAGATATTTGAAAAGATATTTTTAAAGAGAATGTTACCTATTTTAAAGGACCAAAACATATTACCTGAACACCAGTTTGGGTTTAGAAGGGTGCATGGAACTCCTGAGCAATGTCATCGAATTGTTAAAATTATCACAAGTGCTTTCGAATGTAAGCAATACTGCGCAGGGGACTTTTTAGATGTTAAACAAGCATTTGATAAACTATGGCACCAAGGAGTACTTTATAAAATAAAAAAATGGTTTCCAGCGCCTTACTACCTACTTATAAAATCATTTTTAAGCAATCGTACGTTCTATGTCAAGGAAAAAGATGCATTTTCTGAGCTTTATTCGATTGACGCTGGAGTTCCCCAAGGGAGCGTCTTGGGCCCCTTGTTGTATACAATATTTACAGCTGACCTACCGATCGCTACTGGCTTAGAGGTAGCAACTTATGCTAAATGATTTATCGCCACCAGTTTTAATCCTAGTGATGCCTCACTTCACTTACAAGAACAACTTAATATTGTTGAAAAATGGCTAAAGAATTGGAGATAGAAGTAAATACACAGAAATCTGTTCAAATAACGTTTACGTTAAGGACTGAGAAATGTCCCCCGTAACGTTAAATGGCTTCAAAATACCTGAAAGTGAAACTGTGAAATTCCTTGGTATTTTCTTGGACAGACGACTCACTTGGAAGATACACATAAAAAAAAAAACGAAGCAACTCAAATTTAAAACTAAAAAAAATGTACTGGCTATGGCTATGTCTCAACTTAGCCTTCAAAATAAAGTACGACTTTACAAGTCAATCCTTAAGCCAGTATGGACGTATGAAATGTAGTTATGGGGTACGGCGAGTATATCCAATATTGAAATCCTCCAAAGATATCAATCGAAAACTTTAAGAAGCATTGTTAGTGCTCCTTGGTTTGTGAGTAACTTCGAAATCCATAAAGGCTTAAATATACCTTTTATTAGAGACGAAATCAGCAAATCTTGTCGAAAGTAGTTGGATAAATTGTCCAATCATGAAAACTTACTGGAAATAAGTTTACTAGACAACAGTATGGATGTTAGACGCTTAAAACGAACTCACATTTTGGATCTTCCATATAGATTTTAAGTAGTTTTAAAAAGTTGAAGCAAATAAATAATTTAGGAATATATTGATTAGTCTCAATGGAGTACAATCAATCCTGTCACTATTAACGTATTTAAAAAAATTGCTCATTGTCATTTGATAGATTGCGAATAAATATATATTAAATAAAAATAAAAATAAATAAATAAAATATAAACCAGATTTAACCAATACTAAAATTTTGTTTCACTCATGTTCCATTTTATTTCGTGTTTCATTCATGGCACTGTAAATTTCCGAAAATGTTGTTACGTTATTTTGAACTTCAGGTGTCGATATACTTCTGAACCAATTTCAAGTAAATGAAGAATCAATTTACTTGAAAGTTGCATTTCTTTCAATTCAGAGCTAGCTGAATATAAGATATATAATTTAGCTGTTCAATTTTCGGTAACCTTTTGTAACAATTTGGACCGTTATTTACAAATAGCTCAGCAGTGTTAATTCGCATGATATTGGAAATCACATCAAAGGCCCACAACGCGAGATAATGGGCTCAACAAAAGTCGTCTTGTTGGAACCAAAGGTTGTTTACACCAAGATCTTCCAATGGTTCAAAAGCGTTCCCCATTGACTGTCACATTATGGCCGTCTACATTTGTGAAGAAATATGTAGTAATCATTGCCTCTGTCCATAGAGCAAACCAAACAGTGGCTCTTTAAGGATATAAGTACGTCTCAATAATGGCTTGTGAATTATCATTACTCTAAATGCGAAAATTTTGTTTATTAACGCACCCATTTAACTAAATTTAAGCTCATTCTCTTCTTGTCCGGCAAACCAAATTATAAATATCTGAAGTAACTATTTTGAAAAAGACCAACTCCGAAAAACATATTGCCCCATTGAATATCAAACGTTTAAATAAACACCATTCTTTTAAATATACTGGTCCACGTCCATCAAGCAGTGTATATAATATAGCAGACGTAGCTGAGAGTGTACACGAAGACCGTGGAGAGTCGATTAGGCGCCGTTCGCAGCAACTCGTACTGACGTCTTGAACAACTTAGGGCATTTTACGTCGAGATTTTCAATTGATAGTGTACAAAATACAGCTTGTACAAGTACTAAAGCAACTCAACCTTCCAAGCGACATTGCTTTGTTCCATGGGCTCTTGAAAAGTTCCACGAAGAGCCAAGTTTTTAAAGCACATGATCTCGGCGATATTTAGTTTAAACAAGACGGTACCATTTCTCACACATTGGACGAAATATATAAATTTATTGCGAGAACACTTCAGTGAGCAGATAATTACATGTTTTGGGTCGGTCGATAGAGCATCATTTCTTTAAAAAAGTGGGTGAAACTCGAAATCGATCACCCTTTGGATAAAAACGATGAGTTGAAAACCCGACTTTTTCTGATGAGTGCGATATTTTCACATTTCAGAACGATTTGGATATTTTTAGATACACCCTAAAATTATATACGAGCATACCAGCACAATTTGTATATTGACTGATAACTCTGTATTGAATTTATACCACTTTTCCTTTTATTTATTACATAAAATCACAACTTTTAACTGCTTGCGGATGTTCTTGAAATATTTACGATTTTGCTGAATGAATTAAATGAAGTGGAATGACTAAAACGCCACTAAAGGAGGTACTTAAGGGAAAAAACTTAAAACTGAAATGTGTTCGATGCACGCAATTACCTAACGGCACAATGATAAGCGAACAATAGAAGGGGGAAAAGAAAGCAAAATAGACAATAACAATAACAATATCAATGACAATTTTTATTGCATTTTAAGAGGCCGTCAAGGAATTGTAATCCTTGTTTCCTATTAAATAGAGGAAACGCTGCGTGGCCATAAGCAGGTGTTCTTAAAGGGGGTGAGTGTGAGCATTAGACGGCACACACTTGCGTTTGCATGAAACAATAAATGACGGAGTGCTAACGCCTGAACCAAAAGCTAAGAGGCGGGAGCACGTGTCACCAGCAGGCTGACAGACAGACAAACAGTTAACAAGGCAGGCAGGTAAAAAGGTAAACAGCGCTTTTATATACAAGTATGATTGCATGCGTACGTGTATATGTGTGCAAGTTGTCTGTCTGCTATGGCGCTGGAACGGTATGGTGTATGGTGTATGGTGTCGCTCGCTTGGAAATTGTATAAAAATTATTCAAGCTGAAGGATGTATGATAATTTCCGACGGAAGTGTAATCAAAAATCGCTTAGACAAGTGTGCGCGATGACACTTTGCCGAGCGAACGCACCAACAAGCAAGTGGAGGGGGGAAGCGTAGATGCGAAAAATTACAGAAGGTGGAAAGTGGAGTAAAGCATGGAAAAGCGCAAAAACGTAGGAGAGGGAGCGAGTGAACGCCGAAAGATTTATTTATTTTTTATGTTTGCTTTTTCATAGCTCGGGAATTTCGCAACACCTGTGTCGCGCTAAGGATTACTTTAACTTCCTGTTTGTATTTGTGTGGGGTAAGCGGCGCACTTTGCCATGTCGCGACGGAAATGAGCTGTAATTGTAACTGAATGCGCCAAAAGTCGCCGACGCTTGATTCGTTTTTAATTTAATTTGCCTGAACGCGGCAGCATTTATACGCAAACTGAATTTTCTTTTTTCACGACAAAATTCGAAATAAAAAAGAAAATACGAAAAATGTTAACTTAGGCTGCATCGTGGCTCTAATAGCCTTCACAGTTGCATTTTTTGTAGTATAAAAAGACATGAAACATGGTTTTCATCATTTTGTTCGAACAGTATGGCAACTATAAGATATAGTGATCCGATCTTAACAAATTCTTCACAGATTACACCATTATCTTAGAAAATAAAGCTTATTGGATTTGATGAAAATATCTCGTCAAATGAAAAAGTTTTCCTTGGAAATACTTGATTGCGATCGATTGGTTTGTATGGCAGCTATATACTATAATGATCTGATATAAACAATTTCTTTGGAGCATATACCGTTGTCTTGGGCAATAATCTCTGTTAATTTTGAAGCAGATACCTAGTCAAATAAATAACTTTTCCACACAACCATTTAGTTCCGATCGTTCAGTTTGTGTGGCAGCTATATGATATAGTAACTCGATATCGACAATTTAAACAAATGAGTGTATAAATGAGAGAAACAACTGTGCTAAATTCGACCACGATGGCTCAACAACTGAGGGTCCAATTCACGTAGATACATACAAACGGATAGACAGGCAGATGGACATAGCCAAACCGACTCGTCACGCTGATCATTTTTATACCCATTTTAGAGGGTCTCCGACATATCCAGATATTACAAACTTCGTAAAAAACTTAATATACTATGTTCAGGGTATAAAAATTATCATAATAATATGGAAAGATAGTTGCAATTTGAAAAGCTAGCAAACTCTTCAGCGCTAATGCAATTGCAATGCAATTAGTTGGCAATATATTCATAAGACAATTAAAGTTTAAAAAAGAAAAATCCTAGAAAATACTCGCTGGCTAGTTGAAGGAACAGCTGTTCGCGTATGTGATAATTTCCGTTTAACGCTTGCCGAACCTGCTTCCTTACATTTACATATATCCCTAAAGCATGTGCCGTAATAAATGTAATATAACGGTTGATTTATAACTGTCTGTTGCGGCAATGACTTCATTAGACAGTGGAGTAAAACACGACAACACGTGTGCACCTTTCCTTACTTTGAGTCTTGCTCTCCCAGTTTATTCACACTTGTAATTATAGGTATTCGCTCAAAAGTTAGAGGCATAACTGCCTTTGTGGTGCATGATTTATGATTATTTCTTCGAATTTATTCACACTTAAATAACATAAATTCATATATTGTACACTTATTGCCACATTCATGTTAACCATGTGTACATATGTACTCACTCTCAACATGTCTACTTAATATTCGCTCAAATTGCTCATATTCACTTGAGAGGTAATTGTCGAAAATTACTCACTTCCACACAACTCAACAAGTCAGTTTAAATGAAGTGTGGCTATAAATTGTTTTGTTAACAATTTAATTTGTATCATAAATTCACGGCTATTGGTTAGAGGTGTTGCATACTTTTAAGCGCGTATAGCAAATGCACCCGTAAAGTAATATAATAGTGAAGAAATATATAATATTTCCAGCCTTAGAAGCTTCATAACTTAACCAGAGAATTTATAACTTCTTTTAAATTGTATGCCTTAACCGGCATTATATATAATTTTTATGCTTCTGCAACATTTTGCTACAGAGTATTATAGTTTTATATACATAATATACAAATAATCAGGACGAATGTTTGTCCACCCGTCCTTCTGTGTAAGCTGTAACTTGAGTAAAAATTGATAAGCGAAAACCTATAAAGCGCCATAAACAAAGACCAAATTCAGATATAAAGCTCTAATTTGCACAGAAAATCGCAGTGGCGAAAGGCAAATATTATGTATATGTACAAATGTATATCAATATTTAGTACCTAATTCATTAGCAATTATACTTAATTAAAACCATACAAAATTATATACATACGTTAGAATATACACATATACATATGTACACTGTTTTTTTAATTATACTCGTATGCATTTGTTCATACAATTATCCAAACATAAATATGTATTTATATATCTATATATAACAGACATACACACATATGACTATAAACACTTTTAATATAAAATGGATGTATATACATATACATATATGTACGTATGTATATACGTAAGTAAGAGGTAAGCTTACCTTTTATTGCCTGCACATATGTATATTTGTATATATTTCAATTAAACGTACGACGGGTATTTTAAACGCTATGATCGAACGATAACAATAATTTAATTTCACTATTGATTTCTCACTAAACTTAGATACAATATACCATTAGACATATGTATGTACATCTGTATGTTTGCTGCGCTGCATAACGCGCAGTAGGGAAACTTCGAGTAAAAACAAATTTTTCACTCGGACATGCTAAAACATGTTTGACGAACCAACAAATTGTGCACTGCTTTGCTAAATTGCAATTGCACACTTTCACTCCATTAAATCAAACCATACTTGTCACTTTGGATTCACAAATTGAAATAATTTAAACATATAACTCAATAAACTTCACTAAATAGTTAATTTCTTACTTTTACACAAACTTTGATCGCGACCACGTACCGACGAGCACTTACCGACACACGACTATCATAAGAGATTGTTAACGAACAAAATTGAAATTGTGTTAACATTCGGTCATTCGGTTGCACTTATAATTTTCTGTAGTGCTGCTCCCCTGCTTCGTGATGACGAGACAAAAACTGCATTGTTGTATGCGCAAATACTTGTAGGTAACATTCCTACACTGTTGGGCATGGTGTAATAAAATTACAGGAGATCACTCGGCCGTTTTGCAGTAACATAAAACGAACAAATTACATTGCTTTGTTATTTGACTGGAATTATAACAGCAAAAATAATTTTGTTATCCTAGTGCTTGTACATATGACCTAAAACGAATCGAGATAGATAGATGTGGTGTGGGCGTTCTTATTCGAGGATCGCTGTAGCAAGAGCATCTGCGTGCAAAAAATTTTGAAAAAGTGATTGTCACGCTCACTTTTTGGTAAAATCCTGTATATCGATTTTTATGTCACAGTATTAAAATAGGAGAAATTGGAGCACAACTATGACTACATCCCATATAACACAACTTTAAATTCTAATTGAGTGATTGACTTCCCACTATACAAAATACGTATTAACTTGCAAGATGTCATAGAAAACACGTTTTTGCATTGTTAGACCAAAGACTTCAGCTCATGTACTCGTAGCATATAAAATCTTTTATCATATAAAATGTAAGTCTCCTTTTATCTCCGCAGATACTAAGCATAAATATTCATAATCGCTTAGTATCTGAACATTGGATGTGCAGTTCAAAGCAAACATTTCACTCTCGTTTTCAAGCGCACTTTTTGCTGTAACGAAAGTTACAAACAACAACAATTTTGTCACAGGTTTAATGCCATTTTGGTCAATAAACTCAACCAAAATGCCATCACAGTCAGCCGAGCACACAAAGCGCTAAAGTGTCGCGTAACCTCAGAGCAAAACTTTGTGGTACAACTACACTCACCGAGATGGCTTACTTTACCTTGAAAAGGAATTTTTAATATGGACAAGTCAGCTTGTACGGGAATGCCTTTAAACTTTTGTTGATGTTGTTATCAAATTTGAGAAAACATAAATGTATGGATATTGTAAATACATATTTGGTATATTTACTTTATGTTTTAAAGTATACATTTAGGAGGAATTAAATTTTCTCAGCATTTAAATGATTTGAAAATCCGAGTCTCGTATAATTCTTCATTATTTTTCTTCTCACCAATAAAGGCACATTAACGTTACTTCTTTCCATCTAGAAATTACTAACATCAATCCTTTATAAAGCTATTCCTTTTCCAAACATATACACACTTATCCAAGTATATTGGAGCATTCTGTCGCACAGCTGTCAAATAAAGAAAAATATACTTCGAAAAAAAAAAAAACAAAAAAAAAAAAAAAACCTAACGGCAAACATGAACAGAAATAAAAAATAAATATAACAGTAGATATAAAAATAAAAAATGCTTTCATAAACCTACGTATTCCCAGTATAATCTCAAGTACAAACGATTCAACGCGAAGCTTGCGCTTGCAATCAGAAAGAGCGTCAGTCATTTAGTCATCTGTGACTGTTGGCGCATATTTATGACATTTTGATTTATTTATTATTAAAAAAGTTTCGACTGAAAGTGCGCACACGCGTGTATATACATACATACACACACATATATGCACATGCCAGTGTATTCGTGTGCGTACGTTATTGTTGAGCACCTTTACGGCAAATGCTGTAGTGTTGAAGTCGTAAGATTTCACGTAAGTCACATGTGATGTTAGTGTTCTCACCTGGGTGACATTGACACTGAGCTCTGTTGTTATTACCTTTGTGAGCTTCACTAAACAATAATGCTGTGATTTCGATGATTTCGAACGTGAATGTATGAATCTATTATATTATTGAACTAGAATGGGAGTACAATGGCATAGTCAAAATATTTTTGTCGAGAGATTGAGGTCTCGGCAAAAAATCAATGTCACCGTTCTTGAGTTTAGGCACCAAATGCGAAATATTTTCAGTCCGGTCAGTATTTTTGAAATATAAAATTTTGTCGTTTAAAATTGACTAATAAATAGGGTTTAATAAGATCAAACAAAATTCGAAGCCAACTATTTCGATTTTCAGGCTAAAATCGTAAAACGGAGGAATTTTTTTTTTAGTATTACGACTCAATATTTCTTTTCGCAAAATTGGTTCTCATCAATTTAATTTAACTTGTCTTGTAAGGGGCTACATGAGTTTTTTCGGTGTAAAAAATAGCCTTTTCTCAAACATACTTTTCTAAAATAAAAAATTAAATAATTTATTACAATTTTTTATGTTACAAACATATGTATACTATTAACAGAGAGATTCAGATACTTTTGAAAAAAATAAAAATTTTGAACTCGTCGATTGCAACGGCATTTTCTGTGGCAGGATAACTTCTTACAGGAACATCTTAAGTGAAAAAATACGCGTTTTAGTTAAACCTTAACTTAAAACTTGGGATGAAGAGAAACAACGGTTTTGTGTGGCGACCGTTACCGAGCCATGATAATCGACTATTTGATGCTTGAAATTGAAGCTCCTGATTCCTGTGACATTTGGTATCAACAATACAATTAATTTATTAAGATCACACTTCGATGAGCAGGTAATTTCACGTTTTGATGTATACCTTGATGGTATTCGAGAAATTCTATATGAGATACTAAACTGGAATATTGAAACCAAGGCATTTTAGGTGATAGGTATGGATCTTTAAACAGAGCTGTTCGCTATTAATTGAATAATTGATCAGAGATTTTCAAGAAATTATTTTATTATTGAGTATATATTTTCCTTTGATTAAAAAATTTTATATTTACGGCGTTTAAAATAAACTTCAGGATTATAACCAAAAATATTTACTTTCGCCTATAAACTGATCGAATGTTAAGTTTTCCAAGTGCTATGATGAACTATTTTTTTATATATATGTAGCATAATCAAAAACCCCCAGTTTTTTTTTCTGTTTTTTGTGGACTTTATAGCTGTTAATTTTATTCTAAGCTAGCCAGAGATATTATATTACTTCAAATAATAGTTTAATAGAAAGCACAGCTTCTTTTCTACACAACCTTCCAAAAACAAACGACGACAGCCGAAACATCCTCCGTTAATTCACCAAGCTTCCTGCCACTGTTTTTCTTCTACTGCGCATCCTCGCTCACACTTAAATAATACAGTACGCAACTACAAAGAAATTCATTCCACTAAAACAAAGTTCATCGACGCAACTCATAAATTATTTCGCATGCAAATCCGTCACATCTATGAAGTGAAATTAATTTTTGATGGCTTATAACAGCCGAGCATACCGCATGCCCCTCAACGCACAGCGCCGGGGAAGATTTGGCGCTAGAAAGTGCTTGGAATAGCAAATGAGACGAATTTGGCAACAAAACCGCAAATACAATGGTTTTGTATCGATTACACATAGCCAAGCTTGGCAAAGCTCAAGGATTTATTGGCTTAATGCGAAGTAAAGCAGAGCACAAAGGTAACTAAGAAAGCAAAAAACTATGGAGGAAGGCAACAATTTTCGACAACAATAAGCTTTAGTAAAATGCAATGAATACATACTTGCTTTCTAAGGTGAAGGAAAGACGCAAGCGGAAAATAAGTAAATCAAAGTAGTGGGTGGGAGCTTTTCTATTATACTTATCTATATAAAGGGTAGTTCATAAAGAAATTTCTTCAGATATTTTAAACCGTTTATTTTGAAAAGCAAGCAAGTCAGAATCATAACTCACCGAAAAATAGTTAATCTCCTTATATTTTTATATATAAAAGATCAAGACGACGTGACGAGTTGAATTCCGAGTGAATGTTTATCTGTATGTCTGCCCGTATTTTCAAGATAACTTAAGTAAAAATTAAGATAAATAATGAAAACTGGTACATATTCTACTTGAGACCCCTGTTTAAAGAACAAACAATATAGGGGTCGATGGATTACTGGCCAAGCTATTCAAATACGTCGACGAAAAACTAATAAGGAGCAAGCTTCTTTGTAAGAGATGGTCGGACGAAAGCATGTCCCACGATTGGAACCTAAGTATGCTCTGGCCAATCCAAGATACCCATATGGTTCTCATCTTCAATATTCAGATAGAATGTTGAATTAAAATTGGATTTCATTATCTATGGAACTTAGTATTCCACGAATTAAAAAGTTCTAGGTTACTCCACTCTTCATTTTATGATGGTGATTGAGTATTCCAGATTTGGCAAGATTTATGCAAACGCTGAATCAGAGATGTACAATATCCGGCTATATCCGGAAACTAGAAAGAAATGTGGAAAATTTCGCCTTCTTATTAAGTGAAAGTTCTCTATCATATGGCTACATTTGAACAATTTGATTTGAATTTGGAATTTGTGGTGTGAAAATCTGAAGCCGAGCGAATGCCTGTAGCTTTCTTACTGAAATGCAAGAAGCCAGCTAAAATTGCAAAACCAACAAAGCTGATATAAAAAAAGCTTATTTCATGTTCTTAGCTGTATAGATCTTTCATCTGCTCTTATTCCAGTCAGGCAATTCACATATTGTAATTGTAAAATATTTATAAATTTTCCAGTCTGAAAATACATTTTTAAATAATGCTTTTTAGGGATGAATACCGAGAAGCTACTAATAAAGCTCTTAATAAAGCTCTAAAAGCTCCTAATTAAGTGATAGTTTTGAATTATGTTTCGGTTGAAGGACTTGGTCTAATTTTATTTTCAAAATGAAACCTGCGCAAGAACCACCTTTTATAAAGGTACCAATTCAAAAGCAACACAGCAAGCACCCATCAATGACTACAAAACAAAGTTTCGCAACGACAAGTGAAGGATGAAAATATTTCGCCAAGGAATTAATTGAAAAACTTTTTAACAGTTGCATAATAAATAGAAAAATACGCCATTCACATGCGGAAACATGCCGAGAATTAGTCTTTTAGTTGCAAAACTGCATGACAGCCTTGATAAGCGATTTATGCGCACCGAGCGCACATGCGATGTGTGTATGTATGTGTATATGTGGCAGTTATCAGCATGTTGCAGCATCCTTGCCAGTTAACTAACGGCAATTTTTGTCGAACATTTCATTAACTATCAATAAACTTGCCATTAAACTTTGCTATTAATTTGGCAAAAGCTCAAAGGAATGAAAGCAGCATTGCATAACTAACGGACGTGAATTAGTAAAGCCGACGCTGCCGCCCTGCCCTGCGCAGTTCGAAAATGTACCTACATACATATGTAATGTTGAAAAAATTTGCTTGCAACTCGAACTTGTCCTTAGCATCTTTTAATTTGCAACTGCAAGCGATTGTTTTCTTTTGCTGCTCTTATTTTCTTTTAGAGAGAGAAAAGTTTGCGCCCAGCTTTTGCCATTTCGCATTTTACATGGCATAACAAATGCCAAACATACATTAACCTTTTCGCCTTCGAACCCGCACCACCCGCGAGCCCCGCGCAACCTCACGTGCGCCCACCGAAAATGTGTTGCAGCTGCAAGTTGCCCTCAGCGCTAAGTATTCGAATGGCATTTTTTTCGCCCTTTTATATTTGTGTGTGTCGATGATGTGTTCAACCATTTTGCCGTGTTTGTGCCGCATTGAGCCCCTTTTATGCATTTTCGTTGACAAAACTTTTAATTTATGTCAAAAGCTTTTTACCAGGAATTTTAATATTCCTTTCTGCATGTAGACTTTCACAAACACACATACACTTACAATTACTTATATATGTATTTGTGTATACACACCCGCCCAATTGTGATGTTAACAGCGCACCATCGTCAGCGCCGTTGTCCTACACATTATGCTTGTTCTTGCTCGCACTTAGCTTGTTACTAAAGTATTCTTAACAAGCCGCTAAAACATATGCAAGCACACCAATATTCGTATATATATATTATATATATATATATATGTATATATATGTGTGTGTGCCTATAAGTGTCAAGAAATGCTTGCAGCTGCATGAAAAGAAAGTCGCTGGCATTACTTGTAAGTTATAGAACGGAAATTTTGCATTGATCGCATACTTTTTGGCGCATTGCCGTATATTGCCGATAGATACCCATTTTGTATGAAAGCAATTTTTTCTAAGCTCTTGTCATATACATACATGTATGCATCGTTCATTGTAGTAGTGAACTAACTCCATGTAATTAAGTTTTGAGCAACTTAACAGACTTACTCCAATTTTATATAGTGTAACGGTACAAATTCGTTTCTCGATTAAACTTGTAGTGACATCAATGTTGAAGTGGTAGCAGTGAGGTTGCTTTACTTTTATATTGAAATATTTGATACATTATTTATAATTTTAATATTATATTATGGAGTTACACCATTTTCACAATCAACGGCACACATCCATTTCGAGGTTCCCTACTTTTTTAAAGAAAAACCACAGAAGCTTCAAAATTAATGGGGAATGTTTATTATCAATCGAAACCACATCCCTTAGCATTTATTTTTGAAGATTATTTCCTTCAAATGTTGTTCGTGGCTACGAATCAGATAGTCCAACCGTTAAGTCCAACTTCCGATGACTCTTCGAGCATTTCGACTGGTAACTGCCGAATGACAGACTGATGTTTTGCTCCAAGGCCTGAATTGATGTGGGATTGTTCACATAGACTTTAGACTTTTAGACTTTACATACCCCCACAGGAAAAAATCAAGCGGTGTGATATTACATGATCGTGGTGGTCAATTAACCGACCCAAAACGTGAAATTATTTGCATACTGAAGTGTTTTTTCAATAAATCAATAGATTGAGGTGATGTGTGGGAAGTGACGCCGTCTTGTTGAAACCAAATGTCGAGATCACGACAAATACACCTTGTGCAAGAATTGAAGCCGCTCGCCGCTTCGCTTTATGAACTCTTGAAAAGTTCCAAGAAGATTCGACGCTTTCGAGCCAAATTTTGGACAGCGATGACGCCTATTTCTGGCTCAATAGGTATGTAAACAAGCAAAATTAGTGCATTTGAGACGAAGAGAAACCGGAAGAGATTCAAGAGCTGCCATTTCATTCCAGAAAAAACACTTTCAATAGTTGAGTAGTTGAATTCGGCCTTTTGATATCGCTTGAGTATGGGGAAATTGAAAAACTAAAAGAGCTATTACTAACACTATAAAATTGTTAAGCCAATAGGTTTTTACCGCTTGTAATATATAACTTAGGCGCGTATAAAAATGTGATTATCTTAATACAAACAGCGGTGCAAAATGAAAATCGAACCTTCAGGATTCTATGTACCCTTTTATGGTAATCTTTTCATCAATTGAATTACTATTTCTTTGTCTCTCTCTAACCTGAACAGAATCAAAAGACATACACTATAAACATTGTAACAAATTTATTCCAACTTATACACCAAAATATATGGTATTATAGGCATTTACACACTTCATACATATTCACCATTCTTAGAGTAAACAACCGGACAGGTGTCAATAAGAGAATAACAAACAACAATCGAAAATCGATTGCATGAATAAAAGAGTGATTTGATTGTGGCAAACAGCTGTTAAACGGAATAAGGGCACACTCATTGAATACTAAGGCGCAAGCGTCTAAAAAAAAAAATAAAAGAAGAAGTGCTCACATAAATATCATAGCCGATATCGATATGTAAATAAAACTAGGCTTGTGAGAAATTTTACTGTTTATATTACATTTTAATTTATTACGTTATAAACTTTATCAATTTTGGGTGACATTATGCAAACTTAGAGTACACGCCAAATATTTCTTTCATGATTTCGTTTGTGATAGACTGAAGGTTTTGTAAACCATATCGAGTAAGAAATAACCCAACGGGACTATCGATATTAACGGTTATGTATTGCTGTTGTTATTGATAATGAGGCATTGGAATTTGCTTGGAATAATTTTTCATTAATATTTTAAACTCAAAATAATTAAATATAATTTTGCATGACGAAACTCAAATCCAAGAAAAGCGAAATCAAAAAATAATAAAGAAAAATTAGTATACATGTTTAATTAAAGAAAAGAATATAATTAACCGCTTTTAGTATTTTGTCAATAGATAAAATAAAACCTAATTCGCAGTCGCATATCTCCAATGTTACCATTGCCATACCATATACTGTTGGAAAGGTCAGATTTTAAGCATCATTTAACAAAAAACAAATTAAATTCGGGGAAGTTGAAAAAAGTTACAGCTGTTCAAAAATGAGTGAAAATGGTGAAGAATTTGCTATGTTTTGAAATTTTTATATAAAAACGGAAAGAATACCACGCAAGCCACCAATGAAATTTTTGAAGTTGATGTTGCTCTATCAGTTCGTGTAGCACAACAATGGTGCGCTCACTTTCATTCTGAAAATCTCTGAAAAAGTTGATGAAATTATGGAAATGATTTGCCAGGACCATCACATAAGCAACCATAACATCGCTAAGAAACTTAACATTCATCATCAAACGGTTTTGGACCATTTAAAAAAGACTGACTCAAAAGATAAGCTCAATGTTTGGGAAACGGATTAACATCTGCGATTCTTTGCTGAAACGAAATGAAATCGAGCCATTTGTGCAGCAGTGGTCAATCAATGTACCCTTTTTGTCTACTTATTAGTATAAATATAAAATTTGATTAGAAATACGAAAAGACTTCTTCGACTACACAATAAATTAGTTAAGATGGAACTTCCGTAAGAAGAGAGTAGTGAAAGGGAAAGTCGGATACCTTATAATAATATCTATATAAATATTTATATATATATATAGATTTATTTAATTATTTTGATACTCTTCGTGTGTAATCGCCATTCGGTACGTAAAAATTTAGTTTCCAAAACAACTTGTTTAAAGGTTACGTGCTGAGTTGACTTATTCTGATTGTGAGTTTATATCTTAAAACTATTTAGAATCAAGATCGTGGATAGTTTAGACAAATATCGGTTAACTTGATTATTTAATAATTTTGGGAACCAAGGAAAGTATTTTATCTTAAAGTCCTATATTATATGTAAAGTTGTTTTCTTTTTTATTAATAACAAAGAATCTATAGAAGCTTAGAACTTGTCAGTCATTTCGAACCATCAGCAAGTGCGAATCAATAAGGATTTCAAAGTTGCATTAATTTCCTTTAAAGTTAGAGAACTAATTCTTCCTTTCCAACCTATGATAATCCTAAATCAATCAGAACACATACTATTACGAGTATAGTACAATATGTACTATACTCCATGTAAAATAATAGAGGACAAAAAAGCAAAAAATAAATAAATAAAATAAAATAAACGTCAAAAACCACAAATGAAAAATTGAAGTAAACACACCAACACCAGTTGGAAAAATAGACCAAAAAACAGTAAAAAGCAATGGTGTGGTTACAGTTAATGCCAACATGGCACCTGCCACAGCAAACAACAGCAACAACAATCGAATAATATTATATTAGCAAACGTAACAAATGCAAATACCGGCACACAAACAAACATAGCGAACTCATGCCAAGTAACAATGGTGAGTGGGAGAAAAACTAGTAGTCAATAGATTTCCGAGCAGCTAACCGCTATATGACACAACAAAGACGACAGTGGAACACACACACTCACACACCTCACCAGTCACAGAGACAAATAGTGTGCTCGTGTTTACCTTTTGCTTCTATTTGGATTTGTTTGTGTGGTAAGTGCGATTTGAGTGGAAATGAATGTATTTACCCTGTTTACTTATGCAAGACACGTTTATTGAAACAGTTAAGAAGTTGATTTGATTTTAAGATTTGTTTTAGATTATACATAAATGAGTACCACGACAGGTAGGTGTATGTGTATGCAAACTTCTTATGAGTAAATATATTATATTAGTCGGTACAATGGTTTTCGGCTGTGGTATTTACGGTGAGCTTTCGTCCTTGAGGTTCTTTATATCCGTTTTTTTGATATCAAGTGTTGTAGTTTTTATACATCGCTTAATATTACAATTGAGATTTATGCATTACTTTTAACGTACATTCAATATTTCCTATTCGATTTAATGAAAAATAGTGAATATATAAAACTTTAATCAGTGAAAGCTTTCACTCGGTCTCGTCATTCTGATTACTTTTATATATTTTTCAGTTTTTAGGTCTAAGACCAATAAAAAGTCCAATCGAGCTTTTAGAAATATAGTATTTCGGAGAACTTTCATAAATGAAAGATTGGAAAGCTTTTACTTCGTCTCGCTATTCTGTGTATTGTGATATACGCTTCGATTTTTAGGTCAAAACCAATATTTAATTTAACGAAAAACAGCATTGGAAGAATTGTAAAGAGGGAAAGCTCTGAAAGCTGTTTATGTTGCGATTTTTGGGTCCAAAAATGGCAATTTATCTTATAGAATTTAATGAAAAATAGTATTTGGAAGAAATTTAATAAGTGAAAGCTTTGAAAATTTTGAAAACTGTCATTCTCGAAGATTCTCTCTCGTTGTCCTAAGTGTTGTGATATGCGCTTCGGATTTTAGATCCAAAACCAACAGTAGTTTCAATCGAATCATTACTAGGAGAACTTTTATAAATTAAAGCTCGGAACGCTTTTACTACGTCTCACATACTGTGTATTTTGGTATACGTTTCGGTTTTTAGGTCTAAAACCAACAACAGCTCCTATTGAATTTAACGAAAAACAACATTGGATGAATTTTAAAAAATTAAAACTCGGAAAGCTGTTTATGTTGCGGTTTTTGGGTCTAAAAACAATAATATATGCTATTGAATTTAACGAAAAAATATTTTTTGGAACAACTTTCATAAGTAAAAGCTCCGAAAGTTTTGAAAGCTTTTATTCTCTCTCGCTGTCCTAAATATAAAGCTAACTATATTTCCTATTTAATTTATATACAAAAAGTATTTTGAAGAACTTTAATAAGTGGAAGCTCTGAAAGCTTTTACTTCGTCTCGCTGTTCTGTGTATTGTGATATATGTACGTTTTGTGGCTATTTTATGCGGATGGATTTTGTTTTAACTTTTCAGGCTGTGATTCTTACGAAGTTTTCAAAATATCAGTGTAGAAAGAACCTAATCTTATACCTAATTGAATTCGTAACAAATTTCAACTTTAATATTGAAGCAATCCTGAATCAGTTTCCTTGCTTATATTAGCATTTTAGGGGTACCAGACTATAACCTTATTATGACTTTCTCAAGTAATTCTAACTTCAATCATACTTAAGCTTTAGTATAACAGAAATACTTAAACAAACTACTGTGAATGAAAGCTGCTCGTATCGTATAACAGTCTTTACTTCCGCGCCCAAGGATCGCATCTTCGCTAAAAGCTTTACTTACACTCAAACCTACTAGACTTAACAGAAGGAAGAGCTTTTAACGTCCAGTAAAGCTTTTTCTGTACATATATTATTTCTTCATAACATGACAGCCAAACAAATTTTCGAAGTTGCCTTGGAGATAAACAAACGGCAAATTCATTTCAGTTCGACCCAAAATTTTCAATCAAAAATCAATTCAATGAAAACTTTTATAGCACACAGAAGCAAACTTTTTTTGCTGAAAATATATTTTTCTGATTATTACTTTTTTTTAAATACTTTCCAAAGGCTTTTGGACAGAACACTAAAAGATGCTGTTAAATAAGGAATACTGGAAGGAAGTGATACAGGAAATCGAAGATGCAGCGCATCAAAAAACGCTTAAAGACCTCATCAAAAATTATGACCTCTCAGTCACTTTGCCAGAGGATTTGCAACAGCGCGTTAAGAAGATAATGCCATACGAGTTTGACGAATATGACCGCCTGGTGTACATTGCCGAATCTGCAGTAGAGACGCCGAAGTCATTCGACATAGAAGAATCTACAGAGGATGAATTTGAGCGCAGAAAAGTGAAAAAGAAGGTACAGTAAACTCTTGTACTCTAATACAATAATGAGTGTGCTTGTTAAACCAAAGGCTGTTTTCAATGAGAGTACATGTTCCGAAATCGAACGTATGGAGAATGAGTTTGTAAAATTTGAAATGAAACTCGACACTGGTGTGGAACGTAAGGCGAAAGCTAAGAAGCAGATTAACTGGACTTCTGGTTACATATGCAAGCCGCGACGGGAGCGTGTTAAATGGGACTCGAAGATTTATCATCTAGAAAGAAGTTTGGCAGAGAAAACGCTGGACGAGCAAGCGGAATGTTTAATGGATGCGGTGAGTAGTACGCTTAACATGCTTTAAAGCTTTATCGTTTACACATACATACGCGCATTTCTGCAGTCAGCAGAGCGCTTCACCGAGTGGTTGAACTCTGTAAGCAATAATCGTGAAACGGACATATCAAAAGCTCAACTTAAATCGCTATTCTCGATAGAGGGTGACCGCCGTCTTTTAGCTTCGATACAAACCGAGCCGAAAGAGGTGAAGGCCATTGCTAAAGCGGTGGCGGACAAGTGGAATTTGCCTGAGGTGAGTGTCATTGTCATATCATCATATTATATAAACATTGCGGTTTCTTCACTTTAACAATAGATGGCCATTGAACTGAAATATGAGAATTATATTAAAGATTTGCTGAAGAATGTACCGAAGAAGGTGATAAAAGTCGCTTTTGGACGCACAGTACCATATGAGGAACGTCCATGGGTACCCATGGATCGCGATCGTTTGATAACCACTGTATTTCCCGACGAACTACTCTCCGGTGAAAAATTATTCAAGGGCATTGGTCATCTGCGTTCAGTGAAGACTCTCAAAGAGTTTTACCAGCAACGTCCACACTTGAAGCGACCAAAGTATTTAGAGAAAACAGGTCTTTTCAGAAAGACAAAGAAATTGGCCACAAAACAAGAAATTCCATTGTACGAGTTGCTCAAGTTGGAGTACTGAGATTGTGGATAGAAGGAGTTTTTATACTAATTTTGTATCAAATATATTATAACCTTAAAAATTTCTACACATCTCAACAATGATGACTAAATAATGTTGGAAAATTTGAGATTTTTGGTTTTGTTTCAAGGAAGCAGATCTTCAGGCACATGCTTTGCATAAAGCTAAATAAAAAGTTGTTCTTAAAAGAATTGTATTTTATTGTAGTATTGGTTAAATAATTTTGGATAGGTAAAGTATCTAGACTCAGAGAAGTTGAATTCTTAGACAGCTACAGGACTGTACACATTGGGAATTCTTTTAAACTTCTTCAATTTCGTGGTAATGTTTTGCCTCATAGCTACATGAAATATGCACGAGTCAGTGAACGAGTGTCTGCTCTCATCAATTAATAATAAAACCTATTTACAAGAAAGTAGTAGAAATCAACCACTTTCACAGATTTGTGATGTGACTTGCCAATTACAGGAAAATTGAAAAGTTTCCGGCCACATAGATGTATCACTAGAATTAAGTACATATGAGTTTTAGTTAGTCCTAATCTTCAAAACGCGCGACTGTTAATGTGACAGCTGTCGAATTATTGGTTTATGAATTATATCAGGCAGCTTTTGCTAAAAAAAATGTATCAAAAGGAATTTCGCGTCTTGATAAAGTATTAATTTTTAAGCGTAAAAAATACAGTTGAAGCAAAAATAATATTGGACAACATTAAACTGAAGTGTCTCGAGATAGCAGGCACTCCAAACATATCGACTGAACGTGAACATCATAATATCGTAAATAGTGGGTGCCACGCTAGCCCACTTTTGACCAAAAATAACGACATGTTGATTATTCGGAGTAGTGTTGGGAGATGTTGAAGAGTAATAAATCCAAAAATGGAAATTCAATCAACAGCAATCAGCAAAAGTCGACGAAAAAGGGCCACTTTTGAAGAAAAAGGTAATACTTTTTCAAAGTGTCACAATCCAGTGAAAATGAAGGCAAAATTTCAGAAATTGGGCTTCGAACTGCTTCCACATCTATCGTATTTTCCAGATCTGGCCTCCAGTGACTATTTTTTGTTTTCAAAACAAAAAGAATTATCGCTGGGAAGAAACTTTCCTCCAAACAAGAGGTGATCGCCGAAACTGAGACCAATTCAAACCAAGGGACAAATCGTACTACAAATATGGTATCAAAAGGAAAACTATGTTGAAAAAAAAAAACTTTTTCAAAAAGTGTTTTACTATGGTAAGTTGGGGCCTACCTGTTATATTACGGTTAGTGTTCACTACGCATATTTTTTTTTATCGCAAAAGACATGACTATAAGTTATAAAAGTGGGCTACAACGAGAAGATTAGAGCTAATTTTTAACTTAATTATTATTAGTGCTTGTTTTACTTCTCAAGCATAATGACCTTAAATATTAAGATATATACAATGTGACAAAAAAGTAAAAGGAACTTGCAAATTAAATTCCTGGGTAAATGAATTCCCAGTCGACCAAAGAGATGAAACTTGGTGCACAGGGTTTTTCCGGAAAGTAATGGGACTGTGTAGATTTAAAAAAATTTATTGAACCAATCAATGCAATTCTTTTAAAACTTTTAAAATCGGCTCCATCTGCGTCGATTCAGTGCGATTTCCAAGCATTGAATACATTCTCCGAAATAGCCTTGAGAGCCAAGGTGCATGCTGCTTGGATTCCCTTTCATCTACGTTTACAGGCAAGAAAACAAAAAGTAAGCATTGGGATTCCGGCCTTGGTTAGGTAGCTGTTCACAATAAGGGGGGTGTGAGCTGAGGCGTTGTCGTGGTGCAACTTCCAATCGGCTGCGCTGTCTTGTCGTACCCGACTGATCCTTCGTTTGGGTCTTTTGAGGACTTCTATGTAAAACTTGGCGTTGAAGATTTGTCTAGGAAGAACAAATTCATGGTGGACGATGCCTTTGATGTCTAAAAAAACAATGAACATCGTTTTCACTTTGGATTTGATCACTCAGCAGCGATCTCTTCCCGGCCCTCCAAAAAATATAGTCGCAATGGAAAAAAATATTCCTATTAATTGCCGGACAATTCTGTATTAAGCGGGCAAAATAAATGTCGATGAATAATTAAATATTTTGTGTTTTAATTAAAATATTCTGGTACCTACTTGATACAAAACGAAGCAAGTGAAATTTACGGTGTTCTCAAACTTTCTTTATATAATATTTCGGCGATGTTTCTTTACCGCACTATTGATCGTTTTTCTCAAACGTCACTAGATGACAGAAGGAGTAGTGGTTGTCCCTGCGGGGTTCCAAACAATTCAGCCATAAAAATCAGTTCGTAAATGCGTTTGTAATTTTTTTCTTTGAAAAATACAATAGGAATTGTGTCCAGGGAAATGAATATATCGTCCAAAACAAAGTCATGACTTTAAAGCAGTGAAACAATATCAGGAAGTCCAGTTTTGAATTGGAATAGAGTTTGTGGTCAAATCTGAAGAATAAAGGCCCCTAATATCTCGCGGAAAATACTTTGGTTCGAGCGGTGGCGTTGCTTTGATCAACGCCCCAATAGTTTGAGGGCTTGTGTGAAAGCACAAGGTGATCATTTTATATACAATTTTGTGCAGTGCTCACTTATGCATTATAAATAAAGCTAACTTTATTAAAAATACTATAGTTATATTTTTATAACGGCATAAACCTGTAACAAAACTATGGCAGGTTTATTTTATTACACGAGATACAATCGAATCATTATTATCATCAGATGGTAGTGGAGAAAGTAGTATTCATCTGCAAAGGATTTTACAAAAGTTTTCGTATTTTAATGAAAAAACCCACAACCCGAATATTCAATCGTACAACTCATAAGAACTTAAGGTCTGACTTTTCAATCAGAAATTTAAGAAGAGATTTTAACTTAAACTTATATGTCCAATTATTTTCTTAAAAGTGATATTATTTCCTAATAAAAATACATTAGATTTAACTTCTCGTCAATATTGTATAGTGATTGTCCCCATGGATAAAGAAAAGTTTATAGAAGCCAAATATCCAAAAGAGAGACAAAAAAGACATCGATTGCCTTGTACTGCTGTAGAAAAGCCATTGGAAAAGGTGGGGTTTCTCATCGAAAGTGGCTCTACGTTACCATAGTGAAGTCCATTACGTTCTATGGAGTTTTTATGTAGTGAAGGGCTCTAGAAAAGACTATACTTGAAATGAAACTCGAGAGCGTTTCTCATCAGCATGTGTGGTGCTCTAAGGTACACTCCAACCATGATACGAAGATGTATGGGTGCGAAAGTTGATTTAGACTCAGAGAACCTGAGTTCCTAAAGAACACGTGTCTGAACACTCAGAAACCCTCACATACTTTAACTTCATACCGGATCACTTGGATCATGTATTTGCCAAACCGAACTCTGCCGCCTCCTTCTCTGCCCATATACCGATGAGGGATTGTGGGTGGGAAGAAGTCGTTGAAGCAGGGGGGCAGTGAGCTTCTTTACCGCTGGGTCAAAACTTGGAGGAAAGGTTGGTGGTGGTGTTCACTGTCAGAAACTCTTTATAAAATCCAGCTTCAAACTTCCTGACTATTACAGTGTCTTCCAAGCTGAGGTTGCAGCCGTTAAGGCAGTTGTAGATCTGCTACTTCGCAGTGCAGCCTCTTCCAGAGAAGTGACCATCCACTCAGATAGCAGAGCGGCGATACTAGCTTTGGACTCATTAAGAGTGTTCAGAGCAGGTCAAGGAGTAACTAACCTCGCGGTCAATAGCATTGAGTGTCTTTGTGATAAGACTGGTGTGGGTGTCAGACCACAGCGGAATCGCAAGAAAGTGTAAAGTCGTGTAAAGTAAGTACATTACCATTATCTAGTTCATTATTGCCAAAGTTGTCTATTGAGAGCTTGTTTCTTGACAATTTCACATGAATCGTAGTTCTAGAGAAGTCCAACAATAAAGCATCAGTTATTGTATTATCCACAAATATTTCATACATACGTACATTGCATTTGTAATATTATGTAAGTCCATGCAATGCAACGCACAAATCAACTGCAACTAAAGTGAATGAAGGAATTAATGAGTGATGTGTTCTGTTGTGTTGATGTACAGCTGTCTCCCGAATACGCGGCGGTAGGACCGTCATGCAACGCTCCCATTCATCACAATTTCAATTGCGCTGGTTTACTTGTTGGTTTGTCGCCTCTTGTTGGCGTTTGTCGCTTCGCTGCCAGCTGTCAAGTTGGTAACACAGTTAACGCTTATCGTTGATGCTGCGTGACGTACGCTAACTGACAGGTCCTCTTCACCAACCAACCGTTCACTCATATTACATCACATCAAATTCAACGCATTCACGCACACAAGGGCATACATATATGTATATTATATGTACACACGAATGTTTAGTTCCTATAAGATATTGCATGAGAACGTTATTGCAATGGGCTCARTAATCATTTACGTCATCGAAATGTTTGCAGATAACTACTTGTATTTATGTTGCTAAATCTTCGAGTGTATTTCTGCGAAGAAAATTTTTATATTATGTTGTCAAATATCTCCCTTCCGCATTTTTGTCTTTTGAATTTCGCGACTATGTATAAAGCGCTACAGAGATTGGATATTGCGTTCAACAGTTATAAACGTGTAAACATGGCGTTTACTAACGACAAAAATCGTGCTAAAAAGGTTTCCTTCGTTAAAGGCAAATCCGCTAGAGAAACTTTCCTGTGAACGGGGGGAGTTGAAACTCGACCCATTTTTGAAGCAAATGGTGACGAAAAATGACTTCTTCGCAAATAAGGAGGAGGGCTTCTACGAAGGGGGTATTTAGAAGTTGCCGTCTAGATGGAAACAGATACCGAACGAAATGGCGCATTTTTGAACTAAATCCGACCGCTATAACACTTTTTATAAAGCATTAAATGAAGAGCAAAAAAGCGGAAGAGAGATATTTGACAATCTTAAATTAAAATGACTTTCGGAATCGAGCTGAAACTTCGCGTCACTCCAATTGTCGGTAATAACCAAAAGGTGTGTAAGCATCCCTTATTTATGGATGAATAATAATCGAAATACTTTGAGCTTTTCACAATTTTTACTTCACAAGATTGGAAATTGTATCATCCGAGAAGATTCTTAGTCTCACTACATGTGAGCTCATTGCCATTGCCCCGTCAGAACATCTAACATTGCGGCGAGAGCTGCTGACTCAGAGGATTTCTTTTGTCTGCCTCTATGTCAGAAGGATCTCGTAGCCTCACAGCGGTTTGAAAAAATAATAATGCTCAGGGAGGACCAAAACATTACAATCCACTTTCCGCTGTGATACTCACACAAGCCGTATAACATGTTAGCTTATGAATATCAGCATGCTTAATGTCAGTTTTGCCAGTTTGCTGTCGGAGGAAATGCACAGCTCTCACGAGGAAGCTGCACTACGGAGCAGTACGCGGCTACTTTTACTTAAAGTAGAACAAATATCAGTCGTACGTTCTTTTAATACTACCGCAAACAGCCTGATACACTCAAAAGCAGAGATATTGGGTGCGAGGAAAACGAGAGCTTTGTTATGAATATATGTATATAATAGAAAAAATAATTTTACGTCATAGCAAAGTTAAGACCTACGTTATAACCGGTGAAACTATTTGGAAATCTGCGGCTGGGAAATTTTGTATCTCTCTCCTTATAGCTCAGATCTTGCCGTTTTTGACAATCATTCGTTCCGGTCGATGTAGACTGTTCATGGAATACCTTTTACATCAGAACCGGGTATATTGGCTGACATTCATAAAGATGAGAAAATGTTATAGCTTCGCGAAGGTAATTTTACTCAAATAAAAGAACTTACGAAAATAAATCTAGACAAAATCTGTAGCAATATAAAACCTCTGAATATATTCAAAGTAAGCAAGCAATAATCAATTTTTGTTTCTCTAAACAACGTCAAACGTCTCATTCATATCAAATATTAGAATGAATTTATTAGCAAAACTTAAGCTAGCAACACACTCCACTCAATATTCATTGACATGCAAGTGAATGGTCAAAGTGATTGCTGCTCGTAAAATCCATGCAAACACTTCACGACCCTCGTTACTTCGAGCATCCGCTTGCCAGCAGTGTCGAGAACTTGTCAAAAAGTATCCTTTAACAAACATATTGACACCGGTGCAGCAGTAGTGCTCAACCCCCGATACAAATCGGACTAGGTAGCTACTAATACACTCATATGCATCAAATACGCAACTCATGTGACCACATCTCTATCCGCTCAGTTGTCAAAGCATATGGAAATTTCCATTGAACTGCGAAATCTGCTACAGATTCTTGCGCTACAAACCAAAACCGAACCTTTGACACATGTCCATCGCATGGCAGGGCTTCGCCCCAACCCAGTTTAGCTGTTCAACGGTATGAGTGCATACATATTAGCGTGCTTGAATGCCAAAAAGTGGCAAACCGCAGAGCTGAGAGTCCTTCAGACACACACACATACAACACCGTAGCATGCAGAGACATGTGTTTGTATTTATATTGTTTAGTTGGTTGATTGCTTCATTGGTTTAGTTCGATGGTTAACTGGTTGTCCGATTGGTTGTTTATATGGCTGGTTAGCCTGGTTTTTCAGCATCATCATCCTCGTCACCGGTTCATTGTGGTTGACATGAAAGCGTGTTCAATTGCTTGCGAAACTTTTTGAGTTTCCGTTTCATTGCTGTCCAATGATCAGCGGCAACATGGAAATACTATGTGCGACACACACACATGCTAGCACATAGCGTAGCTGAGTTTGCTTCCTCTTTCATTTGGGTCCACTTGCAAGCTTGGCGAGTGTGCTCTGATTTGTTTGCCGCTGCCGAAAGGGTTGCTAACTCGCTTGATTACCCCAAATTGTATCTTCTACTTCCAGTTGTAGCGTGTGTCACTTCATTATTTGCTCATTTGTGTCATGCCATTACCCCCCGAAATGCCGATTCAATGGCTTGTTCGAGTTCATACTTCAGTCATGTGGCATATGCTGCTCATTTCCGCTCCTTTAAGCACAATTATAAACATGTTTTCGGAGTTCGCTAATTTAGCTCTTAAGTATCTGAAGATAGTGAACGAGTGGACAGATTCTCCACAATACATGTACATATGTAAATAAGCATGTGCTTAAACCCTTTGATTGTCCAAGTGTAGAAACGTGTTTGTTTTTTTTTTTTTTGTAAAAGAAAATCACAAGTGTGCCAAATATTTGCGGAATAAAGAAAATTTCTCTATTAATGTCAGTTGGCTTAGTTGACAGCTTGCTAAGGCTCATGGGACGAAAAGACTTTACTTCCATCGTTTACCCGATGACATATTTTAAAGCGAATGTTCTAAAACTGACTAAGGATTCAATTCAAGAATTGATAACTAAAATATATCATAGAAACCATAGACCAAATTCTGAACTATTCTTTGGAAACCAAAACGTACGATAGTACCACGGAAAGTGTAGAATAAATTTCAGACTTTCCTTGGCAGTTACCGGGTGGAGAATAGAGCTAAGTATATATTTATACAATGCCCAGTTAGCATACGGTCCAAACATCTGTTATGGATAGATTTAATGTATTTTTGGCTAATTTTCTGGGTAGGAAACAATTCAATGTTAGGCTCTTATCAATATCTCTGAATCTCTTGCCAAAAAGACGTCAAATAGACACTGAAGGCGATTCCAGTCGAGTCTTACAAGAAGTGTATGGTTTGGAGCAAGCGTAGGAATGCTGGCATTGGCCAAATAGAAGTCTGTTTTGAAGGCTTGTAAGAAACAACAATATATTATATTGCGTAGTCGGGAAAAGTTTTTTCGTGTTTTGTCTATAAATGTCGTTGCATTGTGTCATATCATATAGTGTTAGAAAGGTGAGATTTTAAGCTTCATTTAACGATCAAAAAAAAAAAAAAATCGGTGAAGTTGACAAAAAGTTGCAGCTTTTCAAAAATGAGTGAAAATAAAGGAGAAACTCGCCATGTAAGAAGGTAAGAAAGCCACGCAAGTCATCAATAAAATTTGTGCAGTTTACGGAAAATATGCTGTATCAGTTTATGTAGCACAGCAGTGGCTCCTTCGCTTTCGTTCTAGGAAATTTTGATGTGAACGATGCACGTCGCCCTGGTCGACTAATCGTTGAAAAAGTCGATAAAATTATGGAAAATATTGACCACGAATTAGCATCTGCTATTCTTTGCTGAAAAGAAATGAAATCGAACCATTTCTGAAGCGAATGGTAACAGGAGACGAAAAGTAGATCAAATATAACAATAATGTACGAAAAATTTCACGATCCAAGCGTGGTGAAGCTCGACAAATGGTGGCAAAGCCAGGATTGACACCTTGGGAGGTTATGCTGCGGGTTTGGTGGGATTGGAAAGGAATCTACCATCCACTATGAGCTGCTTCAGTCTGGTGGAACGATTGATTCTACATTTTACTGATGAGATTGAAGAAAGTAATCCCAAAAATGACCAGAACTGATCAATAGAAAGGGCTTCGTCTTCCAACAGGAAAACGCAAGACCACACATCTTTTATGACTTGGCAAAAACCTAGGAGAGCTAGACCTTGTACCATCGGACTACTATTTTTCATTCGGTCAATGCAGAACTTCCTAAATGGAGTAAAGTTGGCTTCAAGGGAAGCCTGTGAAAGTTACATGTCGTAGTTTTTCGTGGAGAAAAGTTTTACACCAATGGAATAATGTATCTATCGGAAAAATGACAAAAAGTGATTGGTCAAAATGGTACATATTTGATTCATTAAAGTTCATTATAAATATGAGAAAATAAATAGAGGTTTGATTAGAAATACGAAAATACTACCCTATATATTCTTAGAGAAAAAGACTGAAAGAGTGAGGGATAAGGATGGAATAGTGTCATATAAACAATAAAACATTGACTTCATGATCATTCCACAGAGAGTACTGGAAAGAAAAAGGGGGGGAGAAAGCTGAAGAAAAAGTGGGAGAACAAAATAAAACATATCGTAATAAATGAAGTTAGATTTTTTACTGCATGGTCAAGATATCATGGTCTTCATCTATCGACTTTACGTATTTTTCTATCAAACCGAACAACAAGAGCAGTGTTATGATGATTAAAAAATGTAGAATGACAAATCGTTCGGTTCACTTTCAAAAAAGCTAAAATATCAAAAAAGTATTTCTAAGAACAATTAAGGAAGGGCTAAGTTTGTGTACAAATGAGCTTAGCCGACTATTTGATGTCTGAAATTGGATCTTGTGATCTCGGCGACATTTTTCAACAAGACGGCGCCACTTCCCATACATCGTATCAATCAAGAGATTCATTGAAAGAACACTTCCAGTCAGCCCAGTCAACAAACCAGCTACCAGTCGAAGTGCTCGAAGGAGTCAACGAAAATTGGACTCAACAAATGGACCATCTGAGATGTAGTTGCGGCCAACACTTGAAAGAGATAATCTCAAAAAAATAAATGCCAAAAAATATTATTTCGAATAATTATAAAGTAATGATAAGTAGCGAACCTCGATATTGAACGTGCCTCATACACCCTCTCTGTGCATATCCTGTTTCAATTTCGATTAGTTTTAGGATGATACACACAACCGTTAGGTGAACAATACTATTATACTCTATAGCAACAAGTTTCAGGGGTATAAAAACGAGTTTGATGCGGAAATTAGCTCCGAACAAGCAGCAGACGACGTCAAAGACTGCAACGAACAATAAACGATAGTGGTATTTTTGCTGCGGCTAACATTGCCGAAGCACTTTCCAGCGCCAGAGCCGTATAGGTTAAAGGGCGCCATCCACATGGCAATATGAGCACATCGTATGGCAAATGAGTGAACAAAAACAGAAACATGCAAGCAAGCGTCTTTTCACTTTTTCTAGACACAAAGAGTGAGGTTTGACTTTGAGCCACAATACATGGTTCAATATGCTGCACGACTGTTGCCAGTGTGCTAACGCAAAATGTGGCAATATTGTCTTTGATTTATTTGGCCATAAATTTATTTTTGTTTTTGCACCATCGTTACGAGGCAAGGAGATAGGAAGAGTTCGCATGAAAGAAAGTACGAATTAAGAATACCGAGAATAGGTGGCAAGCACATATGTCCATATAGATATATATGTACATAATAGATGATGGTTTCTCAGAAAGTGATGAGTCCAGAATCTCTGGAGCGTTCACAGCTTCTCAAGAAACTTTACGAACTTTATAGGCTTATGAGATAGTAATTGCCTGCCTACCACGCATATAATTTGTATGYATGTATACAACAACCATTTCTGCCTCTAAGCATCTCCAGTGTTGAGTTGCAAGTTCAGCTCTACTTACAACAACCGAAAGTAACAGTTTTGTTCTCGTGTGTGTGTGTGTATGTGTGTGTGTGTATACATTTGTACAGTGTTTTGTCTCTGTAGGTGCACTTGCTTAACGTCATTTTCTAGTCATGTGCAATTCGATCTTAACAAATCTGTTCACCATCCCCAACACGGCACATGTGACAGGCTTTTGCTTGCACTCTTCGCACACACTCAATAATCTGTTGCATCTACTCAGCATTTTTGTTGCTGGTCTCATTTTTCCGCATTGCTTGATGTGTCGAATGTTGTTACCTTAAAAAATGGCCTTGCAACCAACGCGTGTGTTTGCTGCTGCAAGTCTTTGGAAACAACAAAAATATGCCATTTAACACTTGCCACATGTATGCGTTTTGGACACTGTGTAAGTGTAGTAGTTGTCTCTCTACTTTCTTCTGCCACATACGAAAAATTGTTAATGTTCTTCGCTTGCCACACTATCTGCTTTGTCACTGTTGATAATCGTGCTAGCCGTGTTGCATTTGCCTCCATTTATTGCCTTCATCATTGCTAAACACACATTGTCACATTGTTGTTGTCGCTTGATTGCTGGTTATAGCATTGATGGGTTGTAAATTCCAAAGGACGCACCTGCTTTGGCGATATACTTAAAATTTGTAGTCTGTGGAATAATCATAGTATAGGAACTATAATAGCGTCCCAGCGAGAAATGCGTAGGCAAAATTGTGTTGTTAAAAAATTCTCTCAAATATATACAACTTTGAATTTTAAGTACAGTCGTCGCAGCGAGGCATCATTATATTACTTAGTAAATAAAATTCTGCCACGAATTTGAAACATGTGACCGTACTTCAAAGAAAGTAGTTACATATTTTCATAATTATCGATTTAATGTAATGTCTTATGAAATTTTTCCTCTATAAACTACAAAACCGCACATTTTTTTTTAAATCAAACTTCCCATACTCTCATGCACAGTACCTGTCTCTTTTTACGTCATCAGCTCTGAAATTTATACCTAAGGAATGGACTGGAATGTAGTGCAACTATAAAAATATATAATAATGGGTGATCCAAGTAGAGTGAGGCCTGTCAAACCTGTCATGTTATTTTCAGTATCTTTTGGCATTTCATTATGGAAAGACTTACACCTGAACAACTTCAAATTTCAAAGTTCACGTGCTGCAGAGAATGTGTTTCGCGCGCTTCGCTCAACTTATGAGCAACTCGGATTGGCGTATGGAACGCCTTAGTGCATTTTACGTCGAGGTCTTAAATTGAGGGCTTGGAAAATACAGCTTATGCAAGAGCTGAAGCCATTCGACCTACACAAGTGATGTCGCTTCGTTGTATGGACTCTTGAAAAGTTTCAAGAAGATCCGATGTTTGCGAAGCAAATTTTGTTCAGCGATAAGACCCATCTCTGGTTCAATGGGTATGTAAACAAACGAAATTGCCGCATTTGAGACGAAGAGCAAACTGAAAAAATTAAAGACCTGTCATTTCATTAAAAAAAAAAGCAACAGTTTGGTGTAGTATTTGTAAGAACGTAACCGCTGATGGTGACCGTTATCACGCCACCAATACGGCGCCACTTACATAACTCACATCGCATCAGTCAATGGATTTATTGAGAGGACACTTCGATGAGCAGATAATTTCACGTTTTTAGCCGGTCGATTGGCCACCAAGATCGTGTGATATCACACCGTTACACTTTTTCCCCTGAGGATATGTAAATTCTAAAGTCTAAAATTTGCAAGAGATAATTAAAAAAAATAAAAGCTAAACAATGTTCTTTTGGGGAATCCCGAAATGCTTCACAGTTTATTCCGGATCTGACTTCTTTTTGGTTAGCTGCTACGTTTCCACAGTATGAATGGAAATGAAGTGCAAATATATATATAATATATAAAATACTAATAGAAGAAGAGTGCAACAGAGAAATTTTTTCTGAGTAATTTATGAAAACTTTATTCTTCTTTAGTAAATTTTAGACTGGGTATAGAAAAAACATCAGGTTCTTTTCTGTAGTTACGAGACTCTAGTACAGACTAGAGGCCACCTTTGTTAAAACCACTGCAACATTTTTTGTTCAAAGACCAAACTTTTTGTTAGTCGCGGAGTTCTTCGAATCAGCAAAACCCACACTATCACTCGACTTTGAATTAAAATTTATATACGCAGTATAAATAAGATCCTGCTAAAGATCTATTAAGAAAAAACTATCACGAAAAACTACAATTTGTGGAGTAAGCAATGATTAAGAGTGATTGATATGATTAAACCATTAGAAATCAAAACTAACACAATTATTTGAAGTTAGCCTTTAAATCCAGAATATTTAAATATAGATTTATGATACAAAATTTAAAATATATGGACATTATCATCGATGATAAACTCACATTAATATTTATTATAATAAGCTTATTTTCTAAATTCGAAATCAAATATGTCGACTTTGGATGTTATATTCGAAAGAAAAATGGTTTGGTCTAATACCAAGAAAAAAAGTTGATTTAGTATAGTGTAACTGATCATCATTCATAAATAAATAATAAAATTTTGATGTTGTCACTAAAAAGACAACTTAGTATTTAGTAGTTTAATAATGGAAAGAAAAAATAATTTAGACTTACCATAATTAATATTGAATTTACTATTGAAGACAAGCTAACTGGACTATAACCATTTTTATTTTATTATGCAAAAACCACATATGACCGTCATGACAATGTTGGACACCTTAAAACATTAGAAAGCAATTAAAAAAATAAAAATAAAAAATACTTTATAATATAGACAAAATTTTATATATTTTTTTAAACATATTATACTATTATTCATATAATAAACTATTCAATACAGAGAAAATTTTATTTACGAATAAAGCAAAAAACGTTTTTTCGGTATAAGACTTAACTTTGAATATGTTCACACAAATAAATTTCATTTTATAAAATAACGAATTTATGGCTGCTTTGCTAATGTCTGTTTGCCAGCCTTTCTCTCCAGTTAATAGAGTTATCCGCTTAATAGATTGTACTTAACAAACGTCAACTAATTGTGGGACCGGACAATGTGCATGGTTAATAGAGATGACCGCTTAATAGAGCATGCATTCAATTGAGCTTTCACTGTATTTTTATTTCCTATCCTATCTTCTAAGTTGGTTCGAAATGGACACAGTGTGCTAAGTTTTGTTAAAATTGTTTCAGTACTTTAGGAGCTCATCGCGAACAAACAACGTGACACGTAATTTTTTTTATATAATATAAAGATAATAAACTATTTTTAATCCACGTTCTTGTTCTCAATAGATTCAACTTTTTGGAAGCATTAAAAGCAGTAGCAGAGGTAGCAATAACAAGTCTATATCCGTTATCCTACTGTTTTCCAAATATTTAACTTATGAGCCTTAGCCTTGACTTAGACTTTTTAGTGACAAAATAAAAATATTCAGTATATGCATACGTCTACTTCGTTTACATGGAACTTTTTATGAAAAAAAATCCAAATGTGTTCCAAACTTTAAGTAAGTGCATTTCAGAAGATAATATATTTAAATTATGTACGTTGGTCAGTTGAATGAACTGCAAAGATAATTGCATTTATAAAACAATTGGACCTGCTAAAATTATATAAGAAATGTAGTGATTGAAGACTACCATGGGGTATGCGTAAATGCAATTGAGAATACACCAAAAAGTTGTGGACGCCTCTTATTACATATACATTTGTAATTTCCACTCCGCCTAAAACCATTTTCACTCCTAAAATGCTTTCACGCACATGTCGTTTCTAAGTGCCGTTACACCACTGAATTGCAATTGCAGATGACAAGCATTGTTGCAGGAACACTAGCAGCGAATATGTGCAACATGCGCACCTGTAACGCTAATGATCCGTCCACATTAAGATATGAGCATATAATTGGCAACATTGAAAATGGCATTTATGATGATTACAGCAACGCAACAAGACAATTGTTTCCACAACGCCAACCGCACGTGAATTTAAAACGTGGATGTGAGTGGACACAATGGACAAATGGCAACAGTTGGCGTCATACATAAGTATACAAACAGTAAGTAGCAAAGTAACTTCGTTTAGTGGCCGGTTTAAAATAAGATAAAAGTTCGTGCTAAGTGCTTTTGTTTTAGTTTCTAGTCAGAATGTTTTCCGAAGCACTTGTGAAGCTGACATTAAAAATTTGCGCTTCCAATTGCAACAAAGTCTAAACAGCCAAGCAGGTGTGGCAACGTTTTTCGGTGCGTAAAACTCGTCCATTAAGAAGCTAGCTTTTGCTGTGAGAATCTACAAAACATGCATTCTGAACGCAGCAATCAATAATTTTTTACGAAAGGGAATAAAAAGAAGTTATTAGGTGCCAAGTCCAAACTATACGGTGGATGACTCATCAAATCGATGTTTTGAGTGCCTTGTTGTGATGAATATAGCTATTCGGCTTCGACGGTTGATTTTTAATTACAGTCAAATGTTCATACAATGTTGAATTGATGCTAGTCACATTAATGGCCATAGTTGTTTAAATCTCAACATACACAATATTAAGATCTTGTAATATCAGTTTGTGCACAGCATCAGTTGTTTCCGAAATATAAACTCGTTCTTGACGACCTTTACAAAGTTCATCTTGAAGTGATTCACGACCTTGACTGAATTTGCCATACCATCGACAAACACTGGTCCTTGATGGATCTTCATCGCCGAAAAATTTAATTAAGTTTATGGACGCACTGCTGCTGAGTTAATCCATTCCACTTTTTTCATGGAGGAGAATATTTAAAGTTACTGTAAAAAACACAAATGCTTATATGTCAATTCCTTCTGAGTATGTACATATATCATAACAACTGTCAAACTTTACGATAAGGATGCAAATGGTAATATCACAATTCCACTCTCACAGAATCCCTCCATGCTATTGGAAAAAGTCTTAAGTAGATGTTTTCTCGACTAAATTATTAAATATATGAAGTAATTTCATAAGAATCTCCCGACGAATTCGGCTGCTACTGAATCACTATCTATGTGTCGGGCCTTCCGATTAAGAATGCTGTAAAGAATACACAAGCTCATAGCAGAAAATTCTCTGACAATTCCACAAAATACATTACAAAATCTTTCTGACGGACTCTGGCCAGTATATTAAGACATATTTCGAATGCATCGAATCTAGAGTGTGACTAGTACAAATAATAATGCTTTCGATGTGGGAACACCTTCATGAGACTCGATTGAAAACAAGGACCGTGAATATATTTATACGACTATGGTGGTGTTTGTTCGTAAAATAAATATCAAATCACACTGAAGATTGCAGTTATTATATGAAATTTATTTCGATTTTTCACGATATAAAATCTTAAAGCCACTATTACAGTCTGAGTCAAATAAAAAAATAAAAAAAGTTTACAGCCGAACTAATCTCTCAGTTTTTGAGATATCGTACTGAAATTGTTCATTCGACTTTTCAACAAGTGATATATAAAATAAAACAAATATATTATAATTTCAGAAACCCTACTCGCTCTTCATTGCCAAATTTGAGCCAACTCTCATTTAAGCACACACCATTCACTAAAGTCAATTAAGAGAACAATTGTGAACACCTCGCATATCTCATCTCCCTAACTAGCTAACAGTAATTGCGCCGCTGCATGCAACATGTTGATCGAGTATAAGCGAGGTCTCAACAAAGGATTCACATATACACATACAATAGTTGAATTAAGTGCTGCCATGTATGGCATCAAGTCGAAAAAATACAACGGGACTAATCTAGGTAGCTTCGAATAGTTTTCCAATTGTTGTGGCACACAATAAATATGCATGGCTGTGTGTAGTAGTACCACCACCATAACACTGGCCAGTTGTTGTGCGAATAGTTTCAATCAAAGTCAACGGGGTGATGTTGACAACATTCAATATTTTGCTTGCAACACCTACTCTACATACATGCAACACCTGCCGCTGTCACTCGACACATCTCGTTCGCATGTCAGTCAATTCATTGCCTTTTTTGCCTTTGTACTCCAGCTGTTGTTCTTGCCGCCATTGTTGGCAATATTGGCCAGGCTGAATGCAAGTGCGCCAGCCGCTCAAACATTAATTGCTTTTAAAAGCGTTATCTGTGTACATGCAGCGCGCCATACACCAATCCCCATAGTGATTGTGTGATCATGAATAAAATGACGAATGCAAATACGAAGTAAATAAATAAATAAATTGTCGAAAAGCAAGAAAAACGAAATAATAACATCGATAATAATTAAAAAAAACTCTTAACACCAGAGTGAGTAATGAATAGAATTGGTTATGTATGGGTCAGAAATTAAATCACTTGTCTTGCTATGAATTTCAATTAAGGCAATCGCTTGGACATCGAAACGAAGACAAAGTGCTGTGTTGGATATACACACATATGTGCATATCAAAGATACCAATAGCAATGTATAAATCTAACAAAAACCAAAATAAAAAACGGGTTAACTTCGGTGGCAACGAATCTATAATACACTTCGCTAATATAAAAGATTTCTGAGAAGAACTTGATTTTGATCATTCCGTTTGTAAGGCAGCTATATGTCATAGTGCTTTGATCTGAATAATTTCTTCAATAATTTTACCTTTGAAATAAATAATAACCTGAGCTATGTGAAGATATCTCTTCAACTGAAAATTTTTCGTTCCCGATCGTTCAGTTAGTATGGCGGTCATATGCTACAGGCGATTCTGACAAATGAAGCTTCTTGTGGAGAAACGGATATAAAAAATAATTTAGATCGATATTTGAAAAACAGACGGACGAACGAAGATCATTGATATATATTTTATAGGGGATAACAATCCCACTAAGAAAACTCAAAATTTACAATTCTAAAGAGTTATTTACTCAATTGAGTTTATAGAGATCAATACTATCGAGGAAAATTGTCAGGAGGGAATTATTTATATTGTGGTCTTGTTGAAGGCTCGTTGTTTGGAAATATACAGATACATGTCTGTTATTCCATTATCTAACAACTCCATTTGTTTGCTCAAACATTAACGAGGTTTGCGGACTTTCAGCGACCTGTTTCCAATCGATAATTTTAAAGATTCGAGTACAAAAATGGTTCGTTGTTAGTAAAACACTTTCTCTCAATATTTGTATTATTGGCCGACATATGAGGTATAGGGTTTACAACTAAGGGAAGTATTGAACCGATTCTAACCAGTTTTGACATACAAAAATACTATTTTTAGGAAAGGATTCCTTCCAAATTTCCATGATATACCTCATCCATTTACCGATATTTTCAGTAAAAAAAAAATCAACTATAGCCTCTTAGGGCCACATATTTGGGACCACGCCTTCTTTTTCAAACGTTTTGTACCAAGGGTGTCTCTTGCAACTGTAATCAACTGTGACAAATGAAGAATAAGTTTTGCGCTTAGCTATGGCACTTTATAGTTTTGCTGTTTTGTGGGAGTGACAGTAGTCCGATTACGTCCGTCTACAAACTCAATCTTTCTGCCAAGGAACATGTTTACCAAGTTTCATAAAGGTAATTCAATTTGTATTGAAGTTATAGCTTGCATGGACGGACAGACAAGTAACGTGTAAGTCTTTCAGCAAACTCTCATTATTACCCTTTCTAGTCTGAAAACATTTCCAATTTACTCGGGATGTTTATTTCGACTTCAACTACTTTTTTTTAACTACTACCTTAACTCATCATTTTGGCTTTATCATAATCTTTTAATCGTTATTCTTTTGCTTCATTAAACTGATACTCATTCACTTACCGAATTTTCGAAAGAAAGTCATATTGGAACCAATATTGGGTACATTAACTGTCATTTCGAATACATCACTGTAAGACACATAACAGTCTGTCATCATCGGTGCTTTGCGAGGAAATGTTATTAAGAAACAATAGCTTGTCAGCTCTGAAGATTGAATTTACGTGTAAGTATTTGAATTGTCAATAAATGTGACTCGTTCTCAATCATCTTATCATATGCTTTGTATAAAATGTTGGAAATGCTTACTTGCATGTGTCATTTGAATATTATAAATAATAGATTGCATAAAAACTGATATCTTGTACATCGCTTCATCATGCTCATTTAATAGAAAAGGCGACGTGAGAATTGTAATATTATATGGAAATTTATGTATATTTTTAGACGCTCCAGTTGTTCTGATGTCGTATACAAAACTCTCTCACTAGATCCAAAATAAATTTCGTTAAAATGAGAGAGGAAATATGTAAGTAAGTTTTATTTAACTGATGTCTGAACTAACCCATTTTTATACCCCAAAACAGGGTATGTTAAGTTGGCAAATATGTTTATAACATCCAAAAGGAAATGATCAGTGTGACCGAATCGATTTAGCCATATCAGTGTGTCTTTGTGTATTTGCATCCGTCCGTTTGTACAAATGGGAAATTTCTCAGTTTTCGAGATAACGATCTGAAATTTTGCACACATCCTTTCCTCCCCAAGAACCTCCTCAGTGGGCAGATTGACCGATATTGGTCCACTATAGCATACAGCAGTGACACAAATTGAGCGATTGGAACCCAGTGCTTGTATTGAAAATAGTTCCCTTTGTCAGGATATTTTCAGGTATTTTGCATGACTGTATGCAATCTTGATGTTTCGATTGAGTCACTATAGCATATAGCTGCCATACAATATTTTGTATTTGAAGGTTCTGCGGATGATTTATGATCCTTTGCGCATTGGCAACGGCGAATACCGCAGTTGATGTAACAATAAGCTGTATATACAATGAAATAGTTCAGCGAATTAAGAGACAGCGGCTAGGAAAGTATTTGATGAGGTACCCACCGAGGGAAGCAGAGGAAGAGGAAGTTCTCCACTCCATTAGAAAGATCATGACGGACCTGGCTACACTTGGAATCTCTAATTGGCCCCAAACAGCGAAAGGAAGTATGACTAGCGCGCTGTTGTAACTTCGGCTATCCTCGTAAGCTATCCGCTTAAACGCGTAAACGGTGTCTACGCCAATAAATTGATTTTTCTTATTGATATTACCGAATTGTCAAAAATGGAAGACAAACAGCTAGAGAATATCTACTTTATCTATATTTAAAACCTATTTGTAAGAGTCCATTTTCGAAATATAGTTTTAAGGTTTAAAAATTTGTTTACATTTCCTGAAGTGAGAAGTTGGAAAAATATTTTCTCTGTACAAACAATTCTTACCTGGCTTGTGTTGTAGTTATACTCTGTACTTTATTCAATTGTAATACTTTTTATACTCTTGCAACATTTTGGTACAGAGTAAACTAGTTTTGCTCACCTAACGAGATAGATAAAGAGTTAATATTTATATAAAAAATAAGGATGGCGAGACGAAATCCGGGTGATTGTCTGTCTGTCTGTCCATCCCTCCGCCTGTACAAGCTGTGATTTGAGCTAAAATTGAGATATCTTTGTGAAACTTGGCGCTCCTGGTCAAAAAAGTAAGGACGAGTTAGTAGATAATATACCTAATATAAAGCTTTTCGAACTTCTGGGTGACTTTATACCGCATATATCGGTCAATATGTGAATTATCTTCATAAATTTGCTTAGAATGAAAAATATCAGATGAAAACTCACCCTAGAACACATAAATATCACGAAGGTACTTCCAGTCTCTAAACATTGTAAGTTGGGAGAGTACAAAATGTTTGGTTATAACCGAACTTAGCTCCTCCTTACTTGTTTTTTTTTCAGGACTCCTCAAAAAAGCATTTTAATTTCAGATATTTAATTAAACAACTTGTTTGTTAGTAAACGTTGAATCTAAATTATGAGTACAAGGTGGTTCATAGTAAAAATTTATTGATAATTACTAAAAATCGTTTAACTCGCTACTTCTAATTCCACAGGGAGCGTTCCAAAGTAAACAGTACTTTTTGAATCTAGCGCCCCCTGGTGGCGCCATCTATAAGTAGATTGGTATCATTATCGATGGTCCAGTGAGAATTTCATTGTTTGGAAGTGAAGTTATTGGTAATTAAGTGTCAGTATATTTGTCTTATGGGTGCGAAAATGAATTTCAAACAAAGAGCCAACATAAAATTTTGTTTTAAAATTGGTAAAATTTTTACCGAAACGTTTCAATTGATGGAACAAGTCTATGGCGATGATTGCCTATCCCGTAGCAGAGTGCACCAGCGGTTTCAATGTTTTCAAAGTGGTCGTGAGGACATAAATCAACATGGGGGCCAACGGAAATTCCATCGAAACTTTGTGTGAATTCATCAAAAATCAGCCGAAATCATCATTGAAATTCATGGAAATGGAATTTAGCATCTCCAAAACATGGATTTATCGCATTTTGACCGGTTTGTTCCGCACTGACTGACGACCAAAAATTGCCCAGAATCCAACATTCGATCGACGCTTGTGACCGATTATTTGACCAAAAATCACATTTTAACCATTAACCACTCCCCGTATTTACCAGATTTGACACCGTGCGACGTCTTCCTTTTCAGAAAAAGCATTTGCCCTTAAAAGGAAAGCGACAGACGTGGAGGCCATTCAAAAGGCTTGCACCGGCATACTGGCACCCATACCGAGCAACGAGCTAAAACACTCGTTCGACATGCTTTCGGACCGTGTAAAAAGCTGTATTCAAGCAAAAGGAGACCATTTTGAATAAAATAAATTGATTTTGCCGAAAAAACCATTTTTTTTAAGTGCTGTTTACTTTGGAATGAACCTTGTAATGTTTATTGACGCTACTTGACTCATTAGGTAGCTTCGACAAGTTTCGCAGCAGCTTATTCTAATTTAGAGATATGAATCGCTGATGGATTGGTATCATGATATCGATTATCATTCATATATTTCGAAAAGATGTATAGTGGCACCAAACAACAGTCTAATGATAAACCCCACCAGGATAGTTGAGAAAGAATTCTCAACTGCAAACTGTTGAAATCTCAGACTCAAGTTCTTATCTATACGAATATGCAACCGTGGGCTAATGCCTTAGGCTGCAATACATAAAATGACATACTGAAATTCGTCCCAAAATCCCTTACTTTAATTAATTTTGAAAATAATATTAGTATACTTTTCAAGCGAAAATTTCTATTATTCGAAATAAACACCAAGCATTATGTAAACGTATCAGCCTATACTTACGACTACATTCTACAATATAGCAAATAATGTACGAACAAAAAATAACGGTTATGTAAAAAAAACTGGACTAATAAGCCAACAGTGGTACTCATGAGAAGTAGAGGCAACAATCCAATAGATGCTTACTGTTGTTTGTGGCAACATTAAATACTACCATGTAGATGTGCAATATGTAAACACGGCTTGCTATCGCTACATTTTAGAACCGGTGAGTGCTGCACTTTTGATTTCCACCGCTTTGTCAGACAATTTAGACTAAAAGCAAATGGAACGCAGCTCTAATGTGATTTCCCGTTTGAAGCAAACTAATAGCCAGAGAAACACGACCGCAGCAACTACATACACACAGGCACTACAAGCGACTACCTTTCAAGGATAATTTTGCAATATGGCTACCTCACGCCGTATATGTACCGTTATGTAGCGTTGGCAAATTGCCTCTACCGCATTGATATTCAATTAAAGGCCTTTAGTTACATTAAAATTGTGGCATGTTTGTGTATTTATTTTGCAACCTTTCGGTTTTTTTTTCTGCGAAAGTATGTTTTATTCTAATGAAAATGCGCAACGAAATTCAATTATCTTGTTACTCTCCCGCTTCGATGCATTTTGAAGCTTTGTGCGTGCTGTTGGGCGGCGGTGCAACCAAACGGTGGGCGTTTTGCTGACCTGCAGTTCAAAGCGTTATTGTTTATTTGCGTGTGTTTGTTTTTGTGCAACATGACAATAAAAATGTTGCGACGTAATTCCAACGAAAAACAATAGCAACAACACCAACAAGAGAGGTAACAAAATTTAATTTCTCCCTTGCAACACAATGCAGCAATTGCGTTTTTCGCACGCACGCCACGCAGACACACTTATGTACGCACAAAGGCGTTTAGCCCCAAGTGCCCATACACTCATATACATATATATGTATATATATACAAGTATATATGTATATTAAATGAAAACAAAGGCTACGCGCAGTAATCAAACCGGAAAGTAAGAGGTCATAATGTCATTTTTGTAGCAGCGAAATGTCGCTATTTGCTGCATCCGGTTACGATCCACCAACACTGAAGTAGTTGCATGTTGCTGCCTGTTTGTAAGTAATACCCACACCTCGCGCCACTGCACGTGCTAGGCACACTGAAAACATTTCGTTTTAGATTTACAAAAGTGAGATATTTTGAAAAAATTTCGGAATGCCGACAGGACTGCAAAAGGTTATAGCAGAGGGTATATAATCGTATAAAATGCAATCAATACAGTAGAGTAGAACTTTTTGTAAGACTTTTCTAATTTAAATTTCACTCGATAACCCATTCGGCGGAATATTTTACTTATAGGTTGGAGTAGCTATCACGATTGGTTTTGAAATCACAAATTTTTTTTGGAAAAACAGCGTCACTTTGACATCTGTCGAACAATGCTTTCCTGGTAGTCAGGATGACACGAAATATGTTACTAGTGACTATGAGTCTTGGATCTATGCTTACGACCCGGAAATAGACGAACAATAGGCAGAATATAAGGTGAGCCGAAGCCGAAAAAATTATGATAGTTTTCTTCCTTTATCGAAGTGTTGTGCACTCCGAATTCCTGTCGACCGACCAAACTGTCAAAAAGGAATACTATTTGAATTTTATGTGCGAAAAGAGGCCAGAATTAAATACCATCAACTTTTGGTTTTTGCACGGCGATAATGCATGTCGCATAATGCATTTAAGTCTTCGGGCCAATATCGGGCCGCTACCAGCCTAGTCGCCTGATTTAGCTCAGTGTGACTTCTGACTATTCAGCAAACTTAAACGACTACTCCGAGACAATAGAGGACATTAAACGTGAATTGCTATTCCGGAGATTGACTTTAACAACTGTTTAGAGGATTGGAAAAAACGTAGGCAAAATTTTATGTACATTTACATATAATAATTTTGGAAGAATAAGTTAAGAATTTCAAAATTATGAACAAAGACTTACTATTATTGCTTAGGTCCCCAGCTTGACACATCGATGGCTATTAGAACTAAGTCCGTATGATTTTTAATTAGCCCTAGTCTTCAAAAGACTATAGTATAAATTCGATTGCTGTCGATTTATTAGTTTGCGAATTTTATAATTTTTAGTGATGCAACTTTTTTAATTGTGAAAAACGGGATAGCAAGAATAATAACTGATAAAATATTGCTTTTTGAGAAAAAAAAAATAAAAATACGGTTGAAGCAAGAGCTTGGCTTGATGGTGAGTTTCCGAACACTGCCTTAGGAAAATCAATCATAAAGGATTGATACGCAAAGCTTATATAAAGCGAAATAAGGACAGAAGATGGTGAACTCAGTTGACACCCAAACGAGGTTGTTACCGTGAAAACCAAACATGTCAACAAAATGGTTTTGGATGGTCGTAAAGTGAAGCTTTTGGCAAGTAATCTAAAGATAACAAAAGAACGTATGCAAGATATTTACGAATAGTGGGTATGAGAAAGGGTTGTTCACCAAAACCTACGACTAGTTTCTGATTTTGAGCAGCTTTTGGAAATTTTCAAGGGTAATAAGACCGAATAGTTTCACGCCGAATTTTAATCGACAGTTATCCCAGTGGACTGCATATGATGAACCCGCTCCAAAACTCTGAGGAAAAGTTGGTAAGGCAGTCTAATATATAATACATAACTTCGCATAAGTCTCTTGTGATAAGAATAATATACCAATATTATTGGGTACCAAGCCACTGCGAGATTGCAAGTTGATGAGCTGGTAAGGAAAGACACCTTAACTCAACTATTAAAAGAGCTATAACGGGTCGAAGCACCAATATAGTCATACAACTGGTTAGTCATGTGGGGCTATGCTTAGTTCTTCAACTACTTTCTTTGATTATAACTGTTCCAACTAATTACTGCCCTATCCCGTGTAAACTAGGTAGGGTTGAAACTATTACCGGATGCTAGTTTTAGAAGCAATTTGGAAAAAGACGATGAAAAACATCTCAACACTTGATTGATGATTATAGTGCCTTTGCGGGATCAACGCTTAAGCACCTTTGAGTCTCTCGGTGAGCTGGCGAAAATATAAATAAAATACCAAAGTGAACTTTTATTTGCCTCAAAGCATTGCGTCGACTTATAAGAACAGAGCCAAACCTTTGATAATCTTATAATCTCACTGTCATAGAAATCCTTGTCACGATTAGCCATAAAAACTGGGATAGTGATTTTCACAAGCTGCTTTTGAGAAGGATTTTTCACCAACAAAATCATTCGTCTTTAATGAGGACATATTGCAACTACTTGCTGTCCGGTTCTGTTCTATCAATTTCACCAACCACAAATTTTCTGACCATGAATAATGGCGCCGCAGATTGAATTTCGGTATATAAGGTTTTGGGGCATTAACTCGTGAATCGACTAGATATCAAGCTTTTCTTTGAATCTAGCATTATTAAAATGATTCCAAATGGAAAAGTTAAGCTCCTCAGCTGTCAACATATTATTATATCACTTTCTGACTCGAGGAGTTTTAATATTTTACCAGTTTTTTCGACAGCTGCATTTTCAGAGCGTAGTATACTTTGTTGGAAGGGCCAATAGATTGTCGGCCAGTTAAAAGATGATCGACACACATCACAACTTCGTCGAAATCAAAGCTGTTTTTGAAGCACGAAAAGTAGCTGCTAAAACGGATGTGCAAGCTGATGTTGCGTAATACCGTCAGGATCGAAGAGGACCTCTCCGAGCCGTTTGATACCAAGCGAGGTTTCAGACAAGGCTACTCCTTTCATATGACTTCTGCGCTCGGACGTCGCTGTTAATAGTCATAACTTCGAAGTTGTAGATAATTTCGTTTACCTTGTAACCAGCATTAACACCAACAATAACGTCAGCCCAGAAATCTAACGCATAATAATTCTTGCCAATAGGTGCTAATCTGGACTAAATATGCAACTGAGAAGTCCGTGTCATCATCCATTTCCTGCTATATGGAAGACCCCACTCCGTTGGAAACACTCCTATTCGTGCCAAACAACAAAAAGGAAGAACGGCGTTCGTGCTCTTATAAAGACGGCTATGACTACGTAAGCGGTGTCTACGACCAAAAATAAGAAGAAGAATTTAATTTAATGAGAAAATAATGGATTTCTTGTTTATAGACCTTATATTTAGTTGTAATATTTTCGCAAATACATAGATTGCCGTTTACGGCGATTTTTCCCAGTGCGAAAATCTTTCAGGGCTTTAAAGGCAACAAAGCGACAATATTGTTTGCTTACTGCAATCGCCATTGAAGCGGCTTTTTGCCAACCACGCCCATTACAGCCTAATAACAGCATCGACATGACAGAGGCCTTCAATATGACACTAGGAACAAGCAATAAAGTCTGCAGCGAGCGCACCCTACACCATCGGCTTGCAATCTGTAGCGCTAATTTATGCGCATCCTTTGCGCCACGCACCGACATATATTGGCACACACACACACACACACGAAGAGGAGGTGATTTGATTGTTTGTTCGCCGGCAATGTTTATATGCGGTTACACCTTTCATGCAACAACAGCGTCATGTATACGCGTGTGTGTGTGTGTTTGTGAAACTTTGCACTTCCGTCGTCAAACAAAAATCGCGTGCTCGATGAGTGGTCGCCACTGCAACGCGCCGCTGCCGTCGCCTATTGCATCTGCCAGTCTGCGCGTTGTTGCTGCTGCCGCTTTATTGCTGCGTTTGTGCGTCAACAAGCAGTGTATTTATTGCGCTTTACGCTGTTGTTGCAAGCATCATTCGTTTGCGCGCTGCCACACAATTCATTTAAAAGGCTACAAAGTGTGTGTATCAGTATCGGCAACGACTGTTTGCGCTTTCGGTGCCACGCACGCACACACACACACACTAAAGTAATGCATGCTGTGGCAAGAGCCAAAACGTTGCATGCAACACTTTTCACTCACCAGCTGATTGCTGTTGAAATCATGACGTTGATGCGCGTGCGGCCTGTCAGCGGCAGCATAGCCTGCAACAAGCGGCTGCGGCGATCACCTTTGTGGCTTTTGCCATCATAATTTGTGCTCGCCTATTAGTTGCGGCTGTGTGTGTGTGTTGCTGTTGTTTTTGCAGTTGAAAACTAAATTTTCTACTCGCGCAAACTCGATATGCGCGTAAGTGGCACAAATTGAATTTACTGCGGCAAAACTAGATAACTAAATTAAATGCAAATTCCAACTCTGCCTGCAACGCGTTCGTGCAACACGCATTTACGTCGGCTCACCGAGCCGTAGTCTAAGAATTTGTACATTGAAACATAGGTGTTTAGTGTAAAATATTTTAACAAATTTTGCATGTGATTAAACAAACACGAATTGCTTCGTACGCCCGCACACACACAAACATATTCGCAAAGATTTTTATCTAATTGCTTGGCTGTTTTAAGTCAAAGTCAGCCAGCTTGCGTAGGTTAAAATATATTTGAAGGCTAAAACTGAAACCCAATGAATTGTGATTAACTGGATTATTTCTGCTCATATGCATGAAGAAGTTATTGGTTATGATGCCACAGGAGCGGATTTTCAGCGAAAGATTAAAGGCAAGCCATTAAAAGCACTAGAAATGATCAGTGGGCACAGCATTTGCAGAAGTGAACCAACAAACGAATAATGTTTGCAGAGCCCAAGAATTTAGCTTGTATTTTGTGCTTAAGGCCCGCCAAGTAAACAGACACTTCGAATGAAATGAGCAAAACAGCGTCGGTTTACAGGCTCCTTTTTTGATGACGACCACTTCTCAAGACCGGATGCCCAGAGAATACTGTAATTATGGAGGGAACACTTCTACACTCTGTGGACCATACCCGTCCTACAATATGATGCAGAGCCAAGGACGAAGAGAACATCTGATTTGTTGGCATTATGAGTTCTCGAGAGAAAAGTTATGCAGAAGACTTATGATCTTTTGCGCATTGGCAGCATCGATGAAAGGATGATGATACCAGACATACGACGATATTGACATAGTTCAGCGAATTACAAGTCTGCGGCTATGGTGGCTAGGTCATGCCGTCCGAATAGATTAAAACACTCCAGCTCTGAAAGTGTTTAGTAGGGGAAGAGGAAGACCTCCTCTCTGTCGGAAATGCCAGGTGGATAAGACCCTGGATATACTTGCCACCTCTTATAAAACATTTAACTACATAAAAAAGCAAGATCTTTTAAATGTGTTTATTTATATTTTTCGGATTGTTCAACTCAACTCGCGTATGACAAAAAAAAAATCGAAACAGGGAAACAGAAACACAATCACAAGCAGAGAAAAATTGTAGAAATATGTACTTTATTTTAATAAAATGCTTCCACCACTTTTATATTCTGATCTTCACTATAACTTCCAAAATTATTCCCGAATTTATTCAGATTATTAGTATCATGTACCGACATCTGGATATTTGAAGACATCCTTGTTTCTGAATGGTCCATGCAACTTTACATTACTTTAAAACGAAAGCGAAATTTCCATTGAAATAGACAGGACATTTTGTAGACTTTAACTCGAGACATCTAGACGTTTGATTTCCGTATAGTTTTTCGGAATTTTTGGATAGGACCTTGAGAATAAGAAAGAAGGAGCCTTTTTCATTCGCAGAACCAACTTTTTGGCTAGTAAATTATATTTTTAATACTAAAAAGCCGATATTTATCAAAATATTAGATATGCAATTCTCTTGAGAATAAGAGCACAATGCAATATTTTCTTGAATAAGGTCTATATCTGGATACTTGAAGGTATCAAAATTTGCAAAGATTTCCAGGGCGACAATTTTGTTTTGTTTTTGTAGAGCTGTGAAATGTAAACCTTTAAAATTATTATCCACTAGCAAAGCAGAGCTGCTATAGACTCCCTGAACTCGCTTACAGTGAGCTCAATGATAGTTGAGCACTGCTTGACCACACTAGCAATAGCAACAATGTACTTTCATAGTAAACTTCTATGAGTGTCTCCACGCATCAGAATCATCAGAAAGTGTAAAGCTGATAAACTTATAAAACAAGGCAAATGCCCAAATTACATCAGGATGAGAATGAACAGCAAGGGTTTCCATGTCTACGTGCATTCAGGCTCTGGATATACATATGAGCTTCGCGAGCTCTGCAAGCGTCGATTAGCAACCAGCACTTGTGCGTTTGCGACAGCCTTCTGACCCAGAGTGGAATATAAAAGGTCCATTGAACTAATAGTTCTTAGGATGGCTCACATTGCCGCAATGATAGGCATCCTAACTGGACACTGTATCATTGGCGCTCGCGCAGTGAGGCAAAAGATTTTGAAGGATGCAAGTTATTAAAGTTACAATGAAAAATAATAGGTGAAAACATTTACACGAAGAGCTTTCGCCAGTATTTTGGTTTCAATACTTCTTATAAACCCTGGATTGGAATTGTTATTAGCCGTCTCAATAAACTTGTGGTATGCTCTAGGCATTTTGTCAATATGCAACTCTCTTTTTAATCCAGAGTCCCGAAAATCTCACCCAGTCTAGGTTTAGTCCTAAAAAAAAACTATCGATTTCACATTTTGGGGCTCACCACTTTTAGGTCCTTAGATTGAGCATAAAAAAGTAATAGTTGAGATAGTGAAAACTTTAGTTTCTCTCGATTTGAGGGGTATTTAACAAACTTGGTGGTGTTGCATATTTCTAACGCGTGATCCAATTTGAGGTACTTTTTTCAATATCCTCTTTTTGACAGATCACGAGTGGGACGGATCAAGTTGTCATTTTATATCTGTTCAGTATTGTTTGGCATTTCATTGTGGAAGACTTACACTTTAACAATATTTACAAGTCGTAAAACTTTATTGCAAAAGTGCACGTTCTGTAAAGAACGCGTTCTGCGAGATTCGCTCAACTTATGGTGAATATAATTGGCCTACCGAGTGTGCTATTCACAACATCATCACCCATCGTAAGACCTAACATTCATTATTGGATAATATTCGACCTAATAGACCACCAAGGTCGTGTGAAATTACTCCGTTAGAATTTTTCCTGTGGGAATATATAAAGTCTAAAGTCTATGCGGACAATGCCGCTTCAATTTAGGACTTGGGACAAAGCAACATGTGTGTCATTTGCCAGTACTCAGACGAAATGCTCGAACATCGTCAACGAAAATTGGACACAATGGGTGGATCATTTTAGACGTAGCCGCGGCCGAAAAATTAAAGACATAATCTTGCAAAAGTAAATTCCAAGGAATCTTCTTTCGAATGATAATAAGCATTTTCCATTAAATTTGAAGCTCCTGCGATTTTTTCTTTAAAAAAGTAGGGTACCTCGAAATGGGCTAGCTTTTATAATTGATTTCAATTCTAAGTTTCAAAATAAGATATTTATACTTTCATTTGTCTTTCAAAATAGTAAAATTGAGGATTTCATAATGACAGCAATTTAAAGTTGAACCTTTAGGAAAAACTTCAAAACTTCTAATGCTGCCACATTTGTTAGAACATCATATTAAGTTAACAGTGCACATCCACAATTTACGCCAGTACTAATTTATCATAGTAACCCTGCAGTCCACACAAAACTGCCCCTGTAACAGCGCACATACGCTGCAATATATCAACATGTGTAGCTATGTGTAAAGTTTCAATTACCCGGAAGAGTATATATAGATGCTTGATTACCTGGAAGGTGCCAACATGACCACTACAACAAATCCTTTTGATCTTACAAGCGTGCCACAAACGTTGCCACTAAATCGTCTTCTACATTGCCCCTTTTAAAGCAGAGTGTTTCACCACACCGTATTGAGTAATTAATTAAGCGTATGAATTTTCCAGCTCAACGGTTAACCAACACATACGCACACACAAACACAAGTTGATTTAACAAAATAAATTATAGAAACAAATATGTTATATAACGGAAAATGAATTTCATAAGCTAGAACAAGGTGTATGTATTTAGGCGCATGTGTGTGGGTTAGTGTGAATATGTGGCTAGATGTGTTATATGAATATATATGCGTACGTAGTTGTGTGCATGTGGTTGAGTAAACGCTGTGTTTTCATTTGGAAAACGCTTTGTTGACACAAAAGGTGTAAACATAATGCAAACAAGGGCAAAAAGGGTTGTTGCAAGGAATTGAAAGACACACGCATACATGCTTAGCGCGATCTGCTTACTTCACATCAACTTATGTAGGTATATGTATCGTTTACGCATAATTTTGTATTAGAAAATTAGTAAAACAAGTTATGGAGTGCGTGCCACACGCGTGTGGTACCTAAAAATATACACGCCCTTGCGTACTTTGTGCTATTTATATCCCTTTAACCCTTGCAGCGTGGTCAGGGTTGCGGGCTAGTATCGAGCTAACATGCAAATGAAACGCTTGATAGCCTCAATTACCTCAAGCAGACTGAAGCTTGCGCCCATATGATTTCTCATGCGCACTCATTACATTTTTAGCTTGAGAAAACCAGTTTATTTTCCGTGTCCTTTGAATCTAAAATTGCCACATTTGTAAATGTTTTGCACGCGTTGCTTATTTCAAAGCTTTCATAAGCTTCATCTCAGCGCACAGAAACCTGTTTCACCTTTGCTTTGGAGCATTCAATTACGCTGCTGCATATCGATTTACCTACTAATGAGTGACCACCTGCGGATATTCGTTCACACTTTCTTTGCGCTCATCTCATATGCCGCACTTTCACAACCTCACACATTCATACATATACAAACACATGCTCATTAGGCGCACTTTCTTCCATCAATATTGCCTACTTAGTCGTATTTCCGATTCACATACATACAGGTAGGTATTTGAAAAAAAACAATCACATTATTTCTTGTTTTTGCACCGTTGGATATGTAATTTTGTCTAATTACTAGCACACAGCTGGATGCAACCAGGCAGGCTGGCAGACAGCTGCTTGAAATTACAAGCATATCATAGTTCCTTTAAGTAAATGTTGCATGCAACATAAACTTTTCAAGGTTTATACAATCTTTTATATTTCTGACGTGATTTTGCCCATAGAGTAATGTTCTGGAAGCGTGTGGCATTAATTTGTCAACGGTCGTTATGAGTAAACAATTAGAATTAGGTTTTACACGACGGTTGGAGCTTCCTTCCCAAAAGTTGATATATCGGATTGAGCTACGTCAAGTTCAATCATATCCTTACTGTGTTATGAAAAGTTCAAGTGCATGGACATCACAGCGTGGTGTATATACTACTCAGCTCCTAATTTTTACTTAGAAATTATTACCTAAGATAAAGTAGCTACTTTATGTTAGGATAAGCAGGCGATACTAGTATTATTCACATTTAGATGGCTTAAAACACCGGCTTACAATAGTACCAAAACCCCCATCTAATTGATAAAACTTGATTGATAAAGCGCGTCAAGTCTATAACAATTGACGATGACTGACGTCAGTTTCGGCTATGTGGCATGGGTCGCCGAAGGTAGGTCATAGGATTGGATCCAAAATCGATAAATATTACTTGGACAGATATTCATATTTACAGTCACTGTGCTAAGGTCACCAAAGATATTTCAATCTCAGTCTGGCAAAAGCCAAGGAAGCTAAAAGTAGGAAATTACTATATGCTTCCATCTCGCTTCCCTTCATACAGCTTTGGCAAAGAGCGTCCAACAATTTATTTGCCCGCACCGCCTGTAAACCTATTGGGAAGTGTCCAATAAGAATGTCTATAATTGCAACGAAATTAGCTTTGCTAAGAGACAGGAGTTCGGATGACCTATCACGGTTTACTTGTGGCCATAAAAATCTTGAAGTCGCACAAGTTCTTGTTAATCAGCGCGTGTTCAGCTCACTGGACATTGAGAACTCATGAAGATATCGGAAAAAGGACTCGCTACCAATAAGATGAAATTCGGCAACAGGAACGCTCATCGGCTTTGCAGTTTCTTCCACTTTCGCTATCATCGGACACCTATACCAGTCTAATAAGGCAGAGGCTTGAAGCTATTTCTAATGAGATCATGGCCAAAGCCAATATACCTGCTCGACTGTTGGAATGAATGCACTAGTGTCTGAAGGAAGCTACACTTCGGAGCAATACATTTACTGCTACCTTGACAGCAGCCAACTCCCCTTGAAAAGCGCTACAAAGGTAAGACTGTCGAGATGTTTGAACTTTAATCTTGCAAAAAAAGGAAAATGGAGGAGAACGTGTCACCCCATCTTCTTCCATACAAGTTTGACCGGCAAGATAAGTTCTGTTAAGGACAAATTGTTCAATAGATCTCCGGAGTTCTAATTTACGCCAGAATAATACTAAACTGTCTATCGTTGTTGTCCAAGAATATTGTGCGACTGGTGTATGCCGTACAATTAAAAACAGATTCTTAGAAATATTATAAATAAATAAAATTATATTTAACCGAGTCATGCGAATCCGTTTTTGGATTTTCTACTACAAGTAATCTCAAAATGCCGTAAACAGACATCAAACACGATCGTTTGTCGAGGTAGGAAACTATATTACAGTGATATTATCTTTAGAGGAATAAGTTTACGTAAAACTTGAAGAACATTTTCTGCTACTACCGAGTTGAAGCTATTATTCCACATAATTTACAAATTTTAGATTAAAGGTGAGGTGTTCTAATTTCTTATTTGAGTGCTTGTTTGTATATTAGAAACCTTATGGTACAAACATTAAATAAATTACAAATAAAATGATATTATTTGAGGGAGTAAAATATTTTTTTATCACGCACTGTCTATCAGCTATATAAAGGAGCGTCATCATTACAATTATTCGAGAATTCGAAAATTTCTCGTGAATAAAATGTGACGTAATAAAAAACTTGCTTCCAACGGCAAACATAACATCTTCTTTTCTTTCTTGTTGCACCCACAATGTTGTCACTCCAAACGATGGCAGCGGTACTGCGTCAGGGAGAATATTGTCTTAACGAATATTTATATTTTTCAGTTCAAACTTTTTCAAATGAGAAAGCTTTACTGAGCTCCTAAAAAAGCAACATGGACGAATTTGGTGCATTGTAGAGTATATAAGAAAGACAAATGCTTTGTGCATGGCTTGTTAGAGGTATTGGAAAGGTAAATGCTAATTCATTGGCGACTGATGTACCGTAATCTATCAGCATTTTTAGTAACAACAATTCAGAAATTTCCGAATGTACTTCTATCGGGAAAATACATCGAGTAGATTTCATCTGCCAAACATACAGTAGAGCTACTAACACCAAAATATACATATTTAGGAATAATAACTTTAAATACTTTTAACCCCATACTAGACAAATTGATTTTTAATAATTCACCCTGAAAATTGTACCATCATCGGTGAAATATCTGAATATAAAGAATACTCTGATCTCCAATTGTATTATATAAATTTTTTAACCTCGTTTCGCTTATCGGCTTAAAGTATCTGGGAAAGCAGTACAGCAGTGTAGAGCGTGCCGCAAACTTCTACAAGGTGTCAGGCCAGAAAGGCATCGATGGCAATGCTATAGTGTACGCAATTGTCAAGAGTGGAGTACGGCTGTCAGCCGAAAAAGTGCTCAACATTAGAGAGCGATGGCAAGGTTAATCAAAAGGCGATGGATCATTCGAGCTAAGTTCAAAACTTCAAAAGATATTTGTAATTCGGCAGATCGAATTTATACAAACTTTCTACTGGCACTCGATAGAACGGACTGTACGAACAAAATTTAAATACTGGCTGGTCGCGTGTGACGCCACGAAACTGTAAACAGAGGCTGACAGATTGAAAAAACGGTAAAGGTAAACAAGGAAGCATCTGTTGTGCACTTGTAAGGCCAGCCTTTACGTATTTGGAGGTCTCACGATATAAAACATTAGAAGAGATATCGTTAGTGAGTGCAGTTATAGTAAAGGATGACTACTCCTCATGGAATTCATAACAGAACTCCATCTGGTATCGCTAGGGACTCAATTTTTAACGATCGATAGATTCGCTCCTAGCCTACCTTACATCGTTTGAATTTGAATTGAGCTAAATTAAGGGTATTTGTGACACATCTTCTATGGAAACAACCAAATCAACACAAGATATTATTATTAATCCTATTTTAATTTATGCATTTCATCAGTTCCCTTTTGGGACTAAGAAGAATTACATATAATTCTTTATTTATAGTTATTGATTAGCTCAATCCAAAACGATTCTCTAACTCCAAGAAGATATTGAAACATATATATTTTTGATATTTGGTATACAGAATATTACTTTAATACCGATACTAAAATTATGATATACGGTTTAATTGAGAGCACCTGACTTCAATTCGCCGATGATCATAAATTTTCGAGTCGAACAAACAGTTGATATCGCTCAATAATAGTGACATACATAATATTAGAAAGCATATGTGGCAAGTACTAGTTTGCCACTCTAAAGTAGAGTAAGTATACTCTCTGTACTCAACTCAACCTGGCAATTGTGTTGCTGTTTTCATATATGATATTCGATCAGACAACACAATAATCAGAGAAGTGGTGACTTGGAGACGACTGTTGTTGTACGATTTACTTATTTAAGATATACTTGTATATCGACTGTTGCAAACTTCTTTCTCTCAAAGACAACAGAGATCTTTTGAAATATGGTAAAAAAATATCTACCAAATCTTGACTTCATAAATAAGAGAAATAACAGGAGTTTAACTGGTAATCATGCCGTAATAAGGGGTAAAGTGTACCAAAGGTTAGGATTGCAGGATTTAGATTCTATTATTGGATCATACCGAAGCATTTTTAGTATTTTTCTGTAGCTGACTTCATCTAAAAACTTTTGAAACCCTTATAACGGCAGCTTCAGAGCCTGGTATTCGATAAAAAAAATATTTTCTTGCCATTTAAACCCTTTACATCGCCCAGGTTACGGGCACGTGGACGTGACATTTGAGATTGAGTGTAAGCAATCATGTAACTGTTGTTGCTTATCTACCAACATCTCCTCGCCTTGCTGCACCGATAGCAAGTAATTTAAACTTAAATATATTACATAACAGGAATTAGTAAAGTTCCAGGCGATAAATTTGCGTTGATTTGCATTCAAAGTAAATTTAGTAGTAACCGAATGAAAGTAAACGCACTTAAAGTAAAACGAGCAACAGGAACAACAACAGCCACAACTGGATTTAGAAGCAAAGGAAAATATAAGAAAACTGAGCTAAAATACAGTTGTATAGGAATGCGGAAAATACGATCATCAAAATTACAACAACACACAATTACGATATGCGCATGAAGAGGAGAAGTTGCACGGATAAAAATTTCCCCTGCGAATGTGCGAGAGCAGCAACAGAATAAGGATGTAGCTGAAGTGGCAAGAGGGAATGTGACACCAATACAGTAAACGAGCGTTATTTTAGGGGTGGAGTGCTGCAATAGGTATACTGCAAGCTATGCTCGAAAGCACACACAATAACATACATCCGAACACATATACATATGCAAATAAAGGAGGGGCTGCACTCATATATATGCCAGTAATACAGTGGTATTATGCTAGTGGCAAATTGGAAAAGACTTTTAGACTCACTTAGATTAAGAATATGAAAAATTATTAAATATTATTTGGTAAAAAAATACAAAAAGAAGTTATTTTTTACAACTAAAATATATATTTTTGCCAATATCATACTAAATGTACCGACAATTCACGCACAAACGCTTCACAGTGCTAAGAAACTACTCAAGTTGAAAGGTCAAGTGTTTGCGCATGACTGGATAATGACGAAAATTTAGTGGAGCAATCTTTGGCGCGCGGTGCGCTGACGACAGCCCCTACTATTATCAATGTATTGATGTAAGATGACTCGGTGGTTACATGTATGTGTGAGTACATAGGGAGAAAGCAACAAGTAAAAGGCAAAAATGAATATGCAACAGGGAGCAAAGGCAGTCGTAGGACCTTTCACTGCTTTTGTTTTCGTTTCCTTTTGCTCCAACGTTATGAAAAATGTAACTTCATGATGTGGTTCGGCTAACGGCCAAAGTATGAGCTTACCTGTTGCTTGGACAGTGTGAGCAACAGTTTGCGCTTGTAGATATAAGAGTTGCTATGATTATAGGAATGTGTAATGAGATCGCACAGTGGGCTAATATGGTAATGTTTTTGATAGAATTCTTTTCTCCACCTTTTTCTATATTCACCTTTCTCTTTATTTCTGGAAATCCACTTCTAGTATTTATTAACTCTGGGGAAACTGAGGAATATCGAACAGTGAAGCTGGAGTTATTTCAATTATTATGTTTTGATACATTTTTTTCTTTCTCTCTCTCTCTCTCTCTCATCCTCCATGCTTGAAGTGGGACTGCTACTTAGGAACATCACGAGATCTCTCTTTCATTACATAGCCGATCAGAAGATCAGTGGAGCCAAAAACACCTTCATCGATTCCCACTCCGTTAATATTGTACTTGTAGTCAAACCACCACCCTAGACCCTTCATTCTGAATACTGTAGCAGACTAAGCTTCAAACTCCACATAACTCTAACCGCCTTTATGTAAATCCAGCGAACCCCATTCATCTAACAACCTTTCCCTATGGTCTAATCCAGTTGAAACGCACGTTTCCTGGGACTATCGTTAGAGGACTTCAATGACAACCAACCCGAACCTTACTACCTAAACGGGATATAGATAATTGCCATAACGGCAAACTTCAAAATGTGAGACCTCTTTAGATCAGAAGCCCCTTTGCAGAATCTACTATTATTAGCCAGAGCAACGAAAATGTTCAGAACAAACAACGCTTCACATATTACAGTGTAGAGTTCTCGATCAGAATGCTTTTATAATTATATTGAAATTTTTGAATCGTTTAACAAGAATGTGGAGGGGAAATGGTCATTATGAAACTCTCTGCCACTCCCTACAACAAAAATATATTGGCAACATAAACCTCTCCTCACCACAACTGTGTCCGACTGTGAAAGCTTAGGCACATAGCTAACGGCAACCACATAAAGAAATACTAACTCGGTGGCACTTTATTTTTTTGATTCCTTTTACCAAGACAATGCCGTAGCTAAGGACGATAATGAAGTTCTGCCTGCTGCTTACACCACTCTTTTGTATTTGTAATTGTTGTTGTCTCCTACTTTCGAGTTCACGAGCAGGCATTTCGTCGACAAATACCCGACGACAACTGCAGTAGAGACAACAAAATTATTTGCCGAATGCTCTGACAATCGATGTCAGATTTGTTGCTTTTTCATAGCTTTGCTGCCGTCGGCTGGCGAACTCAAATTGGTACTCCGTCAGCGCTCGTGTGACGCAACAGTTTGGTGCTCCTCATCGGCGTGTGGCGTCCACTCGGTTGCTGGGGAGCGGCCTGTTGCATGTTGCAAGCCGACACATATGAGATGCTGCGTGAACGGTCGCTGCTGCGGCCATAGGTATACATATATGGTATAGACCTACAAGGTATGATTAGCGGTATGTGGCTGCATGTGTTCGTGAGTGGCAGGAAACCGGATATGTCGAACACGGCAGTTGCTTGGTCTGCCGCTTACTTCACCCATGTCGTTTGGTCAGCAGAGCTGTGTCACTGTTGCAACACAAATAATTTGATTGCACACATTCAGGCGCTAGAGGGCAGACTGCAGGTGGTAAAATGTTTGCTTACATTCGTGCGCTGAGAAGTCAAACTGGTTGTTGGGTTTGTGCAATTCGTTCGGTTGTTGCCTTGCAATGTCGGCTAACAGCGCTTATGCTCGGTTCGTTTTTAGTCTCACTCTGCATTTGTTATTGTTGTTGCCACGTCATCGTTAGGTGGTGTCGTCTGTTATTTTTCGCTCGCAAAATTTCGCTGTTTTTGCTTTTTTCTTTACTTTTTGTATTTGCTTTTCTCCAACCTTTTCAGCGTTGTTGTAGTTCTACATGAATTTTGTTCTTGGTTTCCCCTAATTTCGTCAGATTTCACTTCGTTTTCAATTCTCATTTTGAGCTCTTCGCTTCTGGCTGTTTCTTGTTTTGCTTTCATTGCTTTTTATGGACTTTTATTGCTCGTTTTGTTTCTGCATGCTTCTTCAACGACAAGTGTTGTGCCTACCTCCCCCTTCAAAGCTATCAGCACCACCACCTCTCGGCGCTGCCAGTTCGGCTCCATTCAGCAAAACTGCTGCATAACTGTTGCGCTTGCTGCCTGTTGCTCCTTGCTGTCTATCCGGTTGCCGTGTTGTCGTTGTTGTTGCACTAGTATGCGTTGCCTGTTGCTCGGCGTTTGTGTGGCTCCTCTTGTCGGCGCCGACAGCAGCTCCTCCCGCGGTTTTAGCCGCCTGTTGCGCTGCTATTTCTGGTATTTCAGGCTGGTCCGTGCACATTTCAAACACTGCAATATTGCTTGACTCAGTTGGTTAGTTGACGCGTTCAACGGCAGTTTAGTGTTGCTCCAACTCGAAATAGTTGTGGCTTTAGGCAAAAGTAAATAGTTTTAATTATTGCCAGCAGGCATTTACACCTAATATAAATAAATATTGCCAGCTGCATTAGCATAGAGTGAAAGCAAACTGTGTGAATCGGCCAACTTAAAGTGTTTAAGAGTTTCCAAAACCTCAAAACCGAAGGGACCATAGAATGACTAAAAACTTCTTTGTTGAATTGAAACTTTTTCACTAGTGAATATTATTAAAATATGAAAAGAGCATGATTTTTTCAAAACTACAAACGATTTGTGTGTTCAAAGTGAAATTTTCGTGAAAATCCAGCGAATTTATAAAAACATATGTTTTTAAGAAATCACTAATATTTTAAAAATGGAAAACTATTTCGAAAATGTAAAGGTAATGAAAATTTATAACTTTTAATTTTCTATACTAGTATGTTGTTTATCAGAAATGCTGAAGCTTTTTCAAAAATTTACTGAATTTACTGAAGTTTAACCAATTACTGACAGGTTAGTTTTAACTATTGATGATAGACGATTATTGAAAATTAGGATTGGAAATAATATTAAAAAATCGAAACAAAACTCTGTAACAATTAATATTCAAATTCGAATTTGAATTCGAAATGTTTTCAAAACATCAATGAACTAAAGCTTCAATTTAAAGTTTAAAAAATATAAAAATTAAGTTTAAAATTTGAAAAATATTTATATATATTTAGTAAACATTTGGACACATACATTTTTTTTTTTTTTAATGCTAAAGTAAAACTGAATAATTCGATCCACAAATACTTAGCAACTTAAAAATATATAATATTTGAACAAGCTCATACATTGATAGCTTCAATTTCTAACCATCTTGAAAAATTTTAGTTAAAATAAATTGTTCTATAGTCTTATAGTCCGTTTAATCTAAAACTATAATATTTTGGTAAATATGACTTAATTAGAAAACTTCCCATCTAATTAATACAAGGCTGCGATTTTTTTTTAATTAAAATTTTTTGGATTTTCTTCTTCCCAAACTTCTAGGATTAAAAAATAACAATTTATTGGATTAAAAAAATATTTTAAATAAAAATAATTTAAAAAAACACGCAGTATTTGGTTAAAAAGTAAAAAGGTAAGTGTACTCCAAATATCGTCAAATTTTTTTTTGTATANAAAGAAATTTTAATTTTAAATCTTGAGAAAAAGTTTTTTATTTTTAAACTGGTAGTTACGATTATAGATGTTTTTTTAAAGCGGCATTCGGATTACTGCTAGTTCTAATATTAATAATAATAYTGCATTATTTGCAACTCTGATATACATATATTATAAAAAATATTTCAGATTATGGGTCAAATTAATTGTATTTTGAATGAATTCGTGAGTTAGACTACTTTTGTACAAATGTTTGCACTCAGTTTAATACTAATTAATATTATTTTTAATATACAAATATGTATTTAAATTTGATGTCTTATGAAGGTTAAAAGAATTTTGTAAGCTTTTTGGATATTCTAACATATTTCGTATCAAGATTTAAATAAATGTACTATAAAATAAATATTTCCGAATTAAATATCGATTATTGTTAGGTATTCATATATTTCAACTTGATTAAAATACAACTTAACCAAATAAGGTACAACTATAATGTTCAACTATATTTTGTTAAGTTGTAATTATTCAAGTTGAAATATATCAATACCAATTTCGAAAACAGAGGGAATAGTGAGGATATAAACACATGGACGGTTGGGCAAAAAAACATATCTAAATTGCCTGATCTCGTCATGCTAATCGTTTATATGAATATTTTCGTTTCCGGTTCCTTTTGGGTGTTACAAAATTTTTGATAAACTTATTATACTCTTTAGATGTAATTGGGTATACATAGAAACACAAGTCCACAGTTACTTTGCTACTGCGACGTTAGAGGCTGTTTCTTGCTATATTCAAGGGGTGTATGGTTCAAGCCAACACCATTAACTAAAATGACAAAAATAGCTTAGGTGATGAAAAAGTTTGAGCTCAAATTTGTAATTGAAATAGACACTTCACAGATTTTTTAAGTTTGTTGAATAGGGTAACGGATAACTCGGTGTAAGAAATGAAAAAATTATTTTTATGTATTTTTTTGCCGCAACACATTTAATTCTCTGTACTAAAAAATAATCTATAAAAAGTATAACAATACTGACTTAATATACAGTATATAGTCACAAGTTAGAGCAAGCACTTCAAAACCTCTTATTTGATTTCATAAATGAAATTAAATTTACTCTAAAATCCTACTCAGATAACAGTAACTACCACTTTAAAAATATTCAAGATTAAAAAACAAAATAAAAATAGAAAGTAATGAAATTTTTTTAAATATTTCATAATTAATAAAAAAAATAATAATAAACTATATCTAACTATAATTTTAATCGACTGCATCTCGAACACTCTTTTGATACGATATTCTTTTTTTCCCGGTTTAGCAACTATTAAACATTTCACTTACGACAATTACCATTGTATTTAAACAGAACGGTCAGTTAAGGCAACTAAGGTGTAAATTGAGCCATGCTTTTTACGTTTAAACGTGCTCAAAAAGACTGAAAAGATCAATGGTGGACAACTGTCTTTAAACTGTTTTGGTAATATTCTTAAATGTGAATAATATCAAAATTATGGATTGGAATTTTTAGTTGACAGCACAAATTAATTCAATATTATAGGCCTTTAATTGCAATATGATTATAGCAATTTAAGCTGTAGCTTTACTTGAAATTTGGTTATTTGTGATTCCATTTGATGTTTTTTCCCTGAACATACTTCACTGTTTGACTACTTCTCCATTGTGACAAAAAAGTACCCGGAAATTGTAAAAAAAAAATCTAAATATTTAATTCATGAATATTTATTTTGTCGTCTTCCAAGCAATCCCCAGCATATGTAAGACTTATGTGATCTTTCCAATTTTCGAAACACTTTTCATAAGCACTTTTTGTAATGGCCTTCTGCTTTTTCAGCGAATTTTTTTTTTATCACAAAGATTGAAAACCGGTTCCATTCCGATGATTTTTGATATGTTTGCACGTCAAACTTATAAAACCATGGCTCATCGGCAGTTAAATTGCTCTCCATTAATGTGGAGTCGGATCAAGCATGTCAGAAGACGTTTACGGTAACCGTTTTGAAAAAAAAAAATGAGCTTTGTCGGGAGGAGTCGAGCAAGAACGCGTATCATAACCAAAATATCTACCAAAATTGTTCGAACGGACTCGCGAGAGATGTCGAGCTCTCTTACCACCTCTCTAACACTTACTTGACAATTTTCAAGCACCATACCCTTCACCTTTTTAATATTTTCATCAGTTGAAGAGGTCGAAGCTCGTCCAGAACGGGGGATTTCTGCAACGAGCTCTCGACCATCTTTGAAGGCTTTGTAGCACTTGAGGTTTTAATAAAACTAAATCGCCGTAAGCCTTTTCCAACATTCACAAGGATTCCGCACATGAAATTTAGTTAGAAATACAAAATTGGACACAAATTCTTTGCTCGATATTTTTATCCATTGTAAGAATCTCAAAAACTGGTATTATCCATAAAGGTATGGCCTTATTTAGATATTCTATAATTGATTCCTATTTAATAGTTTATTTAAAAGTGATAAAAAAATCAAGTGTTTGCTGATTAATCCAAAAGATTGACTTTAATTTGATGCACAAGTATTTTCCATATTTAATAAATAATTGCAAACTATAACAATTAGATGGATATAGGTTTAAGCTCCCAGTAGAAATACGCAATGACAAGGAAACCGCGAAAAGGACATAAGCAAATTTAATTAATCTATAGTGTATCACACTCACTGAATTCTAGCAAATAGTTGCTGTCATTATGCGGCAGAAAATCTCAGCACCAAATAACATATTGCAAGATTTGGTTACTTACACATATTTTTTCATGTGTATACATATGCTTTATGCTTAAGAGCATTTGAAAAATTATTACGCTCAAAAAACAAGTCGTCACGTTTAAGCAATTAAATATGCAAGACATGTTGTGATTAATTGTTTTCTGTTTAAGCAAGTGAGCGTGGGTGAAAAGAACACACACATTCTACTTATTACTACGCAGTGGTTAAATGTTAGGGGAATACTTGATTCTTTGTTTTATGCTGCTAAATTTGTGTTATTATTTCTAATTACTGCAAATTAATGTTATTTTCATATAATATTTTGTTTGGGCATCAATAAAGTCAACAATACACAAATTCCAATCAAATATTTTTATTCCTATAATGTCACTAGGAAAGTTTTAGCCTCCACTTGATTGCGAATGAGGTTGGTTTTATTAAGTGTTGAATTTTATTTTCAAAACGGGAGAGGCTTTGCCTGATTTTAGGCGCAAAAACCAATAACCACCATGTCTAAGCATTTGTGAAAAGTAAGTAAATAAATGCGAACTTTTCTAGATTTTAAGTTCAAAGAAGGAAAACCTGGCAACTTTTATATTATACAAATATAATTAATACAAGTAGCGATATAATTTAAGAATGTTGGCATATACTTTTGTATCAATTAATCGCTTTAGAAAAATTTTGTTTTAAATTATATAATGCTACACCCCATAATTAAATTGAAACGAATGAGTTTCTATAAATCCATCTAAAACCTATATAATCGACATATATTCTATTGTAAGGTATTAAGGTTATTCAGAACAAGATCCCGAGCAATCGGCAGAATGTGTATCCGTTTCCACGACAGTCGCGACTAAGTAACCGGAACGGACTCGGATTTTTATCCTGCCAAGGCCTGTTGACTCGGCACCATTCCACCAAATTATTTCAGGAATGTTTTCTTTCGTTACAATAACAACCATAACAGAAATCATATGTGAAGTTAAAAAAGTTTAAAGTCCAGGAATTGAAAGCCCGTGAAAGCCGCAAACTTTATAAGTTCCAACACAGGAGTTCTTCTTTTCTATGGCTTCACAATGGACTACATATAGCAGAACGTTCGATCTTTAGATCTACTATTTTATCTTATGATAATTTGATAACGTGGAGTGGGGTCTGCCACATACGATGGTTTCCAAGATAGTTTTAGTACTTTGTCAGCAACAGATTTAAAGACAACCTTACTTTCAGATATGATGAGTTTGTATCCATTTGTTGCGCAGGTTTATATTTTAGGCTCTTTTGGAATATATTTTGGTTTAAAGTAAACAAGCTTTTGCGATCCGAAAGGAGTTTCCTATGTTTGTAGCTATATATCTAAGAAATTGAGATTTGAAGAACTGTGAAAAAAGAGTTAATCAAGAACAAGAAACAAATACTAAAGTTTTTTCAATGTCCAAGCAACTTCATGTTTAACTTTTCACAATCGAAAGGAGCTAGTGGAGGATATAATTCTCCCACTTATTTGTAATACAAAAAATAAACGATATTTAACACAGTTAATATACTCAAGCTAGTGCAGAGGCTTTGACGATGACAAAAACTGATGAGTCGACGTTGCGAGTTTTCGAGAGAAAACGTTCTGCGAAAGATTTATGGTCCTTTACGCGTTGGCCACGCCAAATATCGCATTCGATGGAATGATGAGCTGTAAGAGATATCTGACGACATTGACATACTTCAGCGAATTAAAAGACAGCGGCTACGCTGGCTAAGTCGTGTTGTCCGGATGGACGAAAACACTCCAGCTCTGAAAGTATTCGACGCAGTACCCGCCGGGGGAAGCAGAAGAAGAGGAAAACCTCCACTCCGTTGGAAGGACCAAATGGAGAAGAACCTGGCTTCACTTGCAATATCTAATTGGCGCCACGTAGCGAAAAGAAGAAACGACTGGCGCGCTGTTGTTAAGTCGGCTATAATCGCGTAAGCGGTGTCTGCGCCAATTAAGAAGAAGAAGAAGATACTCAAAAATATTTGTTTTGTAATCAAAAGGCATAAGAAAAAGTTCTTGAATTACTAAACCTTAAATCCAAATAAAAATATAATTATTACCCAAAAAAAAACATAAAAATTATATATATCCGATCGCCTGACATTTGTTAATGTCTCAATGGCTTAGTCGTAACAACAACATCAAAGTCAATAACACAGCATACAACAACTTAGTGTCAGTAAAAAATGTAAAAAAAAAAACAAACTTGAAAACCACACAAATGCTTAAAGGCACCCACACAATCGAGAGGTGAGACTGTCAATAGAAAACCACTAACATAAATAACACCAACGCACACTCACACACACACTTATACATACATAGAACCACACACATCGCCATAGCAATGTACGGCACAAATAAATGTGTATTTAAAACCATAGAGATATCGTCATGGACTGTTCGAAAAATAGAGCAAACCGGATGGGCGAGCGACAACAAAAGAAAAAGAAATGAAAAGCAAAATAAAAATTAGTAAATAAATAAAAGGAAAACCTAAAAAAATCGCAAAATACAACAGAACAGTAAGTATTAGTGGTGAGTGGGTGGCGGTGAGAGCAATAAATGCAATGAAAGCAACAGCTAGTGATTGAGGAAGGTGGAAGAAAAACAACTAAAACTGCGCCAAAAACAAACAACAGCAAAAACAACTCGCGTAATCATGATTAATTGCAGGATAAATGACTATACGCGCTCGCTGGTACACGCCCTTCAAACGCCGGCATAACCACGCCAGCTACGCGTCTGCGCTCCACCGGCGACGCTTGGGGGTCGGATACTGCGTTGGCGCGCAAATTAAAAATCCAAAGCATAACAAACGTAAGGAAAAAAAGTGCAAAACCAGTCAGTGCAAAAACTTTAAGCATTTATAATAGATATGTAGTTTGCACAAAAACAACAGAACAGAAATGGAGTGAAGGCTGGAAAAAATTGGAAAAGTACAAGACTGACGCCCATATCCTTACAGCCGTAGTGTAGCCTTAAAGTCGAGCAGCCACAGTCAGCCGAGACAAGAGCCAAAGTCAAGTGAAGCTAAACTGCGCTTTGAATGTTGAAAAAAAGACACACAAAAAGTGCGCAGAAAGACAAAAGTATGAGCGGCAGTGTGGTAGGTTAAGGGGAGGGTCCTGCTGCAGCAAGTGACAATTGAAAACTGAAGTTGTGCGCGTGGTGCCGTGTCGAAGTTGGCGTGCTGTTGGTAATGTAGCGCAACATACTTTCTCAATTTGACTTTGCTAGCGGAAATGTCCGGCAAAATTGGCGCTTTCGCGTAAAAAATTCATCAACTAAATCCACTTGTAAAGTAAATTGGCATCACTTTACTCACAACTTACTTGGCTGGCAGTTAACCTGATGGATTTGTCTGGCGTGGTGTTTGTTAAAAGTTATTTAGAGCGAAGGTATTTAAATAAATGTTTAAAGAAGTTGTTGGAACGAGGCAGAAAAATGATAACAGAAAATTTTGAATAGAAAAATTATACGAGTTCGATGTTTTTTCGACTATGTTAAGAGGCTAAAATGTCTTATGCTAAGTTAGATTGGTGGAAGAAGGAGAAAAAATTTAATAGAAAATGTCATGAGCTCGACTAAAATTAGATTCAAATACATCGAACGGCTTAGCAGATACTGAATTTCTCAAAGTAATGGGCGACATCGAGATAAAGGTTTCGCATTAGCAACGGCCAATACCGCACGAGATCTACGACGACGCGAAGTTTTTGCAGCGGCATTACTTTGCCAAGTTGACAGTCCTTGAGCGGGTCCGCTCTGATTACGCAGACGCGACTGTAGTGGGAACAACGTGATCGACCTAAGCGGTGTAGATGCCAGTAAAAAAAATAAGTAGAATCAGAATAGACGACATTACAGCTGCCGCCTAATTTTTGAACCACCCATTCGAAAACTTCACATATAGACTTTGTATTAATATCAGTATTCTTAGAGTTATGAGGTGGAGAGCAATCGAGGTTTCAGTAGTTTGAAGAAGAACTGTTAAATGAGAGATGGTTGCACGATATATACAGCATTGTTCATACCAAGTTTGGCTCAGATGTTTAATAAGATTTGTTACAAGATGGAACCACACCTTCTAAGAAGAAGGTTTTCAATAACGACAAATGTTGCCTTATTAAGTAATACTTTCGAAAATGTTTTTAAATAAACCTGAATTTCATCTATGATAACTTACTCCATAAAGCTTCCAATATGAATGCTTGGATTTGATTGTGTCGATATCTAACTTGTAAATGGTTCTCAGCAAAATTTGATTGCAGCTTAGCTTTGCCTTTTAAGGATCTAACGACAACTATTAAAGACTACTTGTTAAACTTCTTAGAATTCAAGGGCTTCAAGAAGTAATGGAGGGCATTTTTATCATTTTGTGCTGCCTCAAATACTATCTGATATGCAGAGTCTGTTCGAATTTGAGTCATGCTCTTTAGCACTCTTCGTGAATATATTGCTCATTGTTATTTCTTAAGATGTATTCACCACCGGCAAAGCATGAATCGTGCACAATCTTAAGAATAATTTCACATTCAAATATGCCAGAAGCCATTTTTGGATTTATGGGTTTCCTTAATCCAAAATAGGGTCTGTTACTTGTATCTAGTGCAGGATTTCTATGCTGATCGTATTCGTGATTATTAAGCTGGTCCATTATTTATAGAGACTGTTTTTTTTATCTTGTTCAAAACCAGACAATTCCTTCATAGTTTCATCGAACTCCAATAACACGTACAATTGACTACTTTCTCAAATTATAACTTATAGAAAACCTCTTACCTTCCTTTTTACCTTATCTTATTTATTAGACTGTCCTTTTAACACATCATTTTATTTAGCGACTTCAACTATTTTTGCAGCAACCCACATTTTTCCACAATTTTAATTTCCTTTCCACCGATAAAGTTGTAATTACTCAAGACTTCTATTATATTTGACCCCATCCATCCCCAATTATGCCGGCTGCCTACAAGTTTGACATTCGCAATTTCGCTTTCAATATTAATTTTTCTACAATTTACTATCTTCCAGAAAGTAAAAAAAAATAGTGGTTTAAACTCGCTCTTACATCATTTCTATTAGGCACTGCTGGCTAGGCTAGCATTACATGCCGTACAATCATTTATCACTTCCACACTTTTACCCCAACGCTTCTTGGAAGATGATGTACGAGCCGCAGCGTAGAAAACTTTTCGCTGACACTTTTTGCGAAATTCCGCGGCAGAAGAAGTATTAAAAATTAGCTTCTTAAGCAATTTTGACGAGACGTAGCGCCAGAAGATGTAGTTTCGAAGAAGAACACGGAAGATAATTGGAAAAATAATTACGATGTTAAAAAATGACAAATAATGTAGAAAGAAAAATGTGGAAATGGAGTATGTGCCTTTTTCAATTTTATAGAATTGCTTAAGAAAACTTCAGCGGCAAGTTTATGAAATCTTAAATTGTTAAGAGGGTAAAAATAACAATCTAGTTATGTACAGGTATGCTAGCAAAGCTTTGATCAAAGCAACAAGGTATGGGGTGATAGATATTTTCGCTTGATAAAAACATAAACAAATAGTGGAAAAGTGAGTTATATTAAACTAAAAAACAATAAATGACCTAAGATAGTTCAGTTGCATTAAAGCGATCTAAGGAAAAATTCAAAATTATACAGCAAATATTGCTTTTTGATAATATTTTTTCAATGAGAAAGAAGATATATCTGTCATGTTAATCTTCACTGTTGCGAAAGATATAAGAAAGAAGAAAGGAGAATATGATTAAATATTATATTAATGAAACGTCAGAAGTGGCATTTCTCAGACTTAACTTGATTGCGAATATACGCAGGTACTTCCGGTAGAAGCACTCAATCCCTGCCTAGAGTTTTTTGCATTTATTCCAAAGCCAAAGAACAAATCATGATGCTTTGTTTCAACGCCTCTCTACAAAACAACCTTTGAACATCATTTCATCAAAAAACAAAAAAAAAAAAATATTTGTTCATAATAAAAGTAAGTAATAAAGAAGTAAACTTATATTCTATAAACTTGAAATATCATTAAAAATATTTGGTCTACAACTTTGCTTCCGGCGTTTTTTTTTTT